>NC_057744.1:5605196-5610729 GCF_004010195.1 Chiloscyllium plagiosum | reverse complement strand
GTCCAGTTCTGGTCGCCTTATTATAGGAAAGATGTGGATGCTTTGGAGAGGGTTCAGAGGTGGTTTACCAGGATGCTGCCTGGACTGGAGGGCTTGTCTTATGAAGAGAGGTTGACTGAGCTTGGACTTTTTTCATTGGAGAAAAGGAGGAGGTGAGGGGACCTAATTGAGGTATACAAGATAGTGAGAGGCATAGATAGAGTCGATAGCCAGAGACTATTTCCCAGGGCAGAAATGGCTCACACGAGGGTTCATAGTTTTAAGCTGGTTGGAGGGAAGTATAGAGGGGATGTCAGAGGCGGGTTCTTTACACAGAGAGTTGTGAGAGCATGGAATGCGTTGCCAGCAGCAGTTGTGGAAGCAAGGTCATTGGGGACATTTAAGAGACTGCTAGACATGCATATGGTCACAGAAATTTGAGGGTGCGTACGTGAGGATCAATGGTCGGCACAACATCGTGGGCTGAAGGGCCTGTTCTGTACTGTACTGTTATATGTTCTATGTACCTGCCATTGTTTTAAGAAATGGAAGCCTGTAAGTTGTTTGGGGCAGCCTTAATTGGACATTTTTACTATGTTAAAGGTGATAAGTCCCAATTGTTGCTAGGAGAATAGAAAATAAAAACAGGAAGAGGAAGGTCATTCAGCTGCCTCTCCAGTCAACATGATCATGACTGATACTTTATCTCAAGGCTATATTACTCCGACATTCCTTGATGTCTTTACCATCTAGAAATTTATCCATTTCTTTCTTAAACTTATTCAGTCCATTGGCTACCACTACCTGCTGTAGTAGAGAATTTCACAGGCTCATTATCTTCTGAGTGAAAAGATTTGTCTTTGTCTCAGTCCTAAATGGCCTATCATAGAATCCTTACAGTGAGGAAATAGATGATTCGGCCTATCAAGTCTTTACTGACAGTCTGAGGAGCATCTTACCCAAAACCAACCTCCTATCCTAACCCTAGCTTTCCCATGGCTAATTCACCTCACCTGACATCCCTGGACTCTATGGAGTAATTTAGCATCAGCCAATCCAGTGAGCCTGCATATCTTTGAGCTGTGGGAGGAAACCAGAGCACCTGGTGGAAATCTACACAGGACATACGACCTCTACATAGACAGTCACCCAAGGCTAGAATCAAACCAGGTCCCTGGTTCTGTGAGGCAGCAGCGCTAATCACAGCCATCATATCTATCTTTATCACAAGATTGTGGACTCTCCCAGCCAGAGGAAAACATCATCTCCATGTCCAATGTGTCTGGTCTGGTCTGGTCAGAATTTTATATATTTCAATGACATCCACTCTCTGAAAAATACAGGCTCAGTTGACCCAATCTCTCCTCATTCTCACAACACTGTAATCCCAGGAATCAGCCTGATGGACCTTCAATACACTCCCTCTATGGTAAGTATTGCTTAGCAAAGGAGATCAAAACTGTACACAATACTCTGGATATCATCTCACTAAAGCCCTGTATTGCTGCAGGAAGGCATCTTTACACCTGCGTTCATATCCTTTGTCTGTCAATATCCTTCTTATACACAGTGTTATAGGCTCACAGTATGAAACAGCTCCAATTCACACTAAGTTGAAACCATGGTCCAGGAATGTCAGAATAGCTACTGTATAAAGGGTGCAAATTGTTGTAACTCTGCAATTTTTCTGTGGTGGTTGGTGGTGGCAGAGTCAAGGAGACTTCCTCTGCACAGAACTCCCCCATTCACTTGATTGAAGGGCCAAAGTTACAATGTTAAATACAAATTATCTTTGATTAGGATTAGCAGACTCATTGCTGAGTCAATCAGTTGTGTGCTTTAGTCTATTCCCAGACTTAGGTAACCACCTCATCAGGGATGTCACTGTTCAGATGAGACATTATACCACAGTCAGGTTACCAATAAAACCCTGATGGCCGTACACAATGAGGAATTATCTTGGCCTGACCAGTGCTCAGTCATTCAGTTACAAAGGAAGCCAAACATTTGAATCCTTGTTATCCAGGTGACCTTGTAGTGTGGAAGCAGCTCCCTAAGCTTTCAACATAGTCTTTGCATTGTGCATGAAACCATTTGAGATGCTAATAAAGGATTTAATAGAAATGTTTAAAAAGCCTGACAGATTCAAGAGTGAAAACTTTCCATTGGCAGAAGGGTCTTCAACCTCAGGACACAGATTCACCGCAAGTGGCAAAGGAACTGGAGAGAAGATGAAGGGTCCACCTTTTATGTTGCCAATTCTGCTGTTTGAAAGTTAGATGGAAGATTCATTAGTAACTTTTCCAAAAAGAACCAGATAAATACTGAGAGAAAAGTAATTGAATGGGTCATTGGGAAATAATAGAGGAGTGGGATTAAGTAGACAATGGTCAACTTTTAACATGAGATAGATAAACTTTTGTTAAGCAAGGACATCAAGGGATACAGACCAAAGGCAGGTATACAGAGTTAGGCCACAGAGCAGACTGATCTCATTGAATGATGTGGAGGTGCTTGTGTTGGACTGGGGTGGACAAAGTCAGAAGTTACATGACACCAGGTTATAGTCCAACAGGTTTATATGAAATCAGTAGCTTTCAGTGTGCTGCTCTTTCATCAGGTGAAGTGATGAAGGAACAGTGCTCCAAAAGCTTGTGCTTTCAAATAAACCTGTTGGACTATAACCTGGTGGCGTGGGACTTCTGTCATTGAATGGCGGAACACTCTTGAGGGACTGAATGGTCTCCTCCTGTTTCTCTGAGTTTTTCAAAGAGCCGGCACAGGGACTGAGGTGCAAAAAGCACCCGCTTCTATGATTTCACATGGCACAATTTGACCCTATATAAATATATATATAAATAGAAACATAAACATCATGTCACAGTAAACATATAAGGTTGCAATATATACTTGCAGCAGTAGCAGTGTGTTGGAAGTTTGATTGGTGGATGTCAGTTGCACAAATGACAGCACCCTTGGAGCTGCTGATGGTTTTGTTGGGCAGCCCTCAGCATTGCACATACCTGGCATCTGGTGGCTCACCTGTCACTGTGAGTATTGGAGCACAACCTTCTAGAAGAAGAAGTAGAGAGAATTGTTGCTAGATGACACAAAGAAAGGTGGATGAACAGGTCATGTTAATGAAGTGGGAGGTTGCTGAAGGATTTGCATAGGCTAGGAGAGTGAGCAAAGTAGTGGCAAATGGAATACAGTGTGGAAAACTGTGAGGTTATGTATATTGGTAGGAAGAATAGAAATGTAGAGGCTATTTGAAATTGGAAAACTCAATGTTGAGTCCTCCAATTTCAAATAACCTCTCTCCACATCCCCCTCCCTTCCACTGCTCCATGTCACCAACCGGATTCATTCCTCCCATTGTCCAACCAGGTTGTATCCTCTATCTGTCTTCACCTATCCCCATTTCACCACCCTGCCCCCACCTCCCTCTTTATCTGTAGCTCCCCTTACACCCACCCCCAGTCCTGAAGAAGGATTACATCCGAAACATCATCCTCTCCACCTCCTGATGCTGCCTGGCTTGCTGTGTTCTTTCAGCCTCCTGCCTGTCTACTTTGGATTCCAGCATCTGCAGTTTTTTTTTGTCTCTAATTAACTTTGGAATACTGTGAGTAATTTTGAATCCTGTTTCAAAGGAAGGATGTGTGATCAAAGGAGAGGATCCAGAGGAAGTTCATAAGAGTGATACTGAGGATGAAGGCCTTGTCATATGTGGAGTGGTTGAGGACTCTGTGTTTGTACTCAATGAAGTTTAGAAAGATGAATGGAGGGGGATCTTATTGAGACTTACAGAATACCGATCGACCTGGATAGAATGGTCATGGAGAAGATGTTTCCACTAGTAGGAAAGACCTGGACCTGAGGGCACAGCCTCAGAGTGAAGGGACGACCCTCTAGAACTGAGATGAGGAGGAGTTTCTTCAGCCAGAGAGTAATGAATCTGTGGAACTCTGCCAGAAAAGGTTGTGTAGGCCAAGTCATTGAGTGTATTTAAGACAGGGATAGATATGTCCTTGGTTAGTAAGAGGATCGAAAATTATGGGGAGAAGGCAGGAGAATAGGTTTGAGATACATGTCAACCATGATTGAATGGCAGAGCACACTCAATGGGCCGAATGGCCTAATTCTGTTCCAGTGTTATATGGTCCTATGATCAGTGCCAGTAATCCACCATAATACATGATACATAAATTCACAAAATCAACTCCATTCAAGACTTCCTTCCTAACTCCTGGTTTCCTAATCCTTAATCTACGTACCTGAACGCACTTCACTTAATTAAAAAGATTTCTTGATTGGAAACATCAAGGAAAATGCCTGAAATTCTTTTCTTTCCTAAAAAACAAACAGCACTCAGTTTCTTTTCCTTTTCTCCTTAACTTAAATTTCAAATAAATCTGTCTCTGTCTTTCTCGAGGGGAAAAATCATTGAGTGCAAAAAGGTTAAATTGACTACTGACCTATCAAATTCCCAAACCATCTGTTGTGCTGCAGCAGCACTTTATTTTGAAATTGCCCTGGACTCCAAAGGTATCCTCAGGTATTTAAAATCTCCAATTAATTTTGCCTTCAAGCAGGATGCCAAGAGCTGTGAATATTATACATGATAGTCAGCTAGTTTTCCTTCCCAGCCTGAGGTCATACAGGGTTAAAGCTAATGGCATCAATGGATTTTAAAGGAAGCTAGCAAAGTACCTAAGGAAGAAATTAATCAGAAATTATGTTGATAGAACGTGGTGAAATCGAAAGGGAAGGGGAAATGTTAAACATAAACAGCAGTGCAAATCGGTTGAACTTAATGTCCTTTCTAGGTGCTGGAGATTTGATGTAATTTAATAGAGATTCACTCATGGAATGTGGGTTTTAAAGGCTGGTGCATTATTTATTGCCCAATCTTAATTACCCTTGAGAAGGTGGTGATGAGTTGCCTTCTTGGAAAGTTACAGTCCATTTTGTTTTAGGCACGCTCACAAAGCTTTTAGGGAGGAAGTTCCAAAATTTTGACACTGAAGGAACAGTGATATATTTCCAGGTCAGGATGGGATGTGGTTTGGTGTGGAATTCAGGAGCCAATGACCTTCCCAAATATCTGCTGCCTTTGTCCTTCTAGGTGGTAAAGTCGTGGGTTTGGAGGGTGTTGTCACATGAACATTGGCGAGTTAATTAACTTTACAAAGCTAGTCTGTTAGAAAGGAATGACAGATGTGTTTGCATTTCCATGTGACTTCCATACACACATGCAGCAGGCCATTCAGCCCTTTGAACTGTTTCACTATGGAATTAGAACATAGAACATAGAACAATACAGCACAGAACAGGCCCTTCGGCCCACGATGTTGTGCCGAACTTCTAACCTAGATTAAGTACCCATCCATGTACCTATCCAAATGCCGCTTAAAGGTCGCCAATGATTCCGACTCTACCACTCCCACGGGCAGCGCATTCCATGCCCCCACCACCCTCTGTGTGAAAACGTTGCCCCTTAGATCTTTTTTATATCTTTCCCCTCTCACCCTAAACCTATGCTCTCTAGTTC
>NC_057744.1:5576517-5604367 GCF_004010195.1 Chiloscyllium plagiosum | reverse complement strand
CTTCCAAAATGGGCAACCTCACACTTGGCAGGGTTGAACTCCATCTGCCATTCCTCAGCCCTGCTCTGCATCATATCTAAGTCCCTTTGCAGCTGACAACAGCCCTCCTCACTGTCCACTACTCCACCTATCTTCGTATCATCTGCAAATTTACTGACCCATCCTTCGACTCCCTCATCTAAGTCATTAATAAAAATTACAAACAGCGGAGGACCCAGAACTGATCCCTGCGGAACTCGACTTGTAACTGGGCTCCAGGCTGAATATTTACCATCTACCACCACTCTCTGACTTCGACTGGTTAGCCAGTTTTCTATCCAATTGGCCAAATTTCCCTCTATCCCATGCCTCCTGACTTTCCGCATAAGCCTACCATGGGGAACCTTATCAAATGCCTTACTAGAATCCATGTACACTACATCCACTGCTCTACCCTCATCCACATGCTTGGTCACCTCCTCGAAGAATTCAATAAGACTTGTAAGGTAAGACCTACCCTTCACAAATCCGTGCTGGCTGTCCCTAATCAAGCAGTGTCTTTCCAGATACTCATAAATCCTATCCCTCAGTACCCTTTCCATTACTTTGCCTACCACAGAAGTAAGACTAACAGGCCTGTAATTCCCGGGGTTATCCCTATTCCCTTTTTTGAACAGGGGCACAACATTCGCTACTCTCCAGTCCCCTGGTACCACCCCCTTTGCCAGTGAAGACGAGAAGATCATTGCCAACGGTACTGCAATTTCTTCTCTTGCTTCCCACATAATCCTAGGATATATCCCGTCAGGCCTGGGGGACTTGTCTATCCTCAAGTTGTTCAAAATGTCCAACACATCTTCCTTCCTAACAGGTATCTCTTCTAGCTTACCAGTCCATTTCACACTCTCCTCTTCTACAATAGGGTCCCTCTCGTTCGTAAATACTGAAGGGAAGTACTTGTTCAAGACCTCTCCTATCTCTTCCGACTCAATACATAGTCTCCCACTACTGTCCTTGATCGGACCTACCCTCGTTCTCGTCATTCTCAGGTTTCTCACATACGCATAAAATGCCTTGGGGTTATCCTTGATCCTATCCGCCAACGATTTTTCATGCCCTCTCTTAGCTCTCCTACTCCCTTTCTTCAGGTCCCTTCTGGCTATCCTGTATCCCTCCACTGCTCTGTCTGAATCCTGTTTCCTCAACCTTATGTAAGCCTCCTTCTTCCTCTTTACCAGACATTCAACCTCTCTCGTCAACCAAGGCTCCCTCACACGACCATTTCTTTCCTGCCTGGTAGGTACATACATATCATGGACACGTCGTATTTGCTCTTTGAAAAAGTTCCACATTTCCTCCACATCCTTCCCTGACAGCCTATGCTCCCAACGTATGCTCCTCAAATCCTGCCTTACAGCATCGTAATTTCCCTTCCCCCAATTATAAAATCTACCTTGTTGTGTGCACCTATCTCTCTCCATAACCAAGGTGAAAGTCACAGAATTGTGGTCACCATCACCAAAATGTTCACCCATTAACAAGCCCACCACTTGTCCCGGTTCATTACCGAGTACCAAATCCAATATGGCCTCCCCTCTGGTTGGACAATCTACATACTGCGTTAGAAAAGCTTCCTGGACACACTGCACAAACACCGCCCCATCCAATCTACTTGATCTAAAGAGCTTCCAATCAATATTTGGAATTAGAACATGGTTGTTCTGTTCTTTTTTTGGTATTTCATCTTTTAAGTCTAAAAGTCATAGAGATGTACAGCATGGAAACAGACCCTTCAGTCCAGCCTGTCCACGCCGACCAGATATCCCAACCCAATCTAGTCCCACCTGCCAGCACCCGGCCCATATCCCTCCAAACCCTTCCTATTCATATACCCATCCAAATGCCTCGTAAATGTTGCAATTGTACCAGCCTCTACCACTTCCTCTGGCAGCTCATTCCATACACTTACTACCCTTTGTGTGAAAAAGTTGCCCCTTAGGTGTCTTTTATATCTTTCCCCTCTCATCCTAAACCTATGCCCTCTAGTTCTGGACTCCCCGACCCCAGGGAAAAATACTTTGTCTTTACTCTATCCATGCCCCTCATAATTTTGTAAACCTCCATAAGGTCACCCCTCAGCCTCCAACGCTCCAGGGAAAACAGCCCCAGCCTGTTCAGCCTCTCCCTGTAGCTCAAATCCTCCAACCTTGGCAACATCCTTGTAAATCTGAACCCTTTCAAGTTTCACAACATCTTTCCAATAGGAAGGAGACCAGAATTGCACGCAATATTCCAACAGTGGCCTAACCAATGCACTGTACAGCCACAACATGACCTCCCAACACCTGTCCTCAATACTCTGGCTAATAAAGGAAAGCATACCAAACACCTTCTTCACTACCCTATTTACCTGCCATTCCACTTTCAAGGAGCTATGAACCTGCACTCCAAGGTCTCTTTGTTCAGCAACACTCCCTAGGACCTTACCATTAAGTGTATAAGTCCTGCTAAGATTTGCTTTCTCAAAATGCAGCTCCTCGCATTTATCTGAATTAAACTCCATCTGCCACTTCTCTGCCCATTGGCCCATTTGGTCCAGATTCCGTTGTAATCTGAGGTCACCCTCTTCGCTATCCACTACACCTCCAATTTTGGTGTCAGCTGCAAACTTACTAACTGTACCTCTTATACTCGCATCCAAATCATTTATGTAAATGACAAAAAGTAGAGGACCCAGCACCGATCCTTGTGGCACTCCACTAGTCACAGGCCTCCAGTCTGAAAAACAACCCTTCACCACCACCCTCTATCTACTACCTTTGAGCCAGTTCTGTATCCAAATGGCTAGTTCTCCCTGTATTCCATGAGATTGAACCTTGCTAATCAGTCTCCCATGGGGAATCTTGTCATACGCCTTACTGAAGTCCATATAGATCACATCTAATGCTCTGCCCTCATCAATCCTCTTTGTTACTTCATCAAAAAACTCGATCAAGTTTGTGAGACATGATTTCCCATGCACAAAGCTATGTTGACTATCCCGAATCAGTCCTTGCCTTTCCAAATACATGTACATCCTGTCCCTCAAGATTCCCTCCAACAACTTGCCCACAACTGAGGTCAGGCTCACCGGTCTATAGTTCCCTGGCTTGTCCTTACCGCCCTTCTTAAACAGTGGCACCACATTAGCCAACCTCCAGTCTTCCGGCACCTCACCTGTGACTACCGATGATACAAATATCTCAGCAAGAAGCCCAAAAACCACTTCCCTAGCTTCCCACAGAGTTCTCGGGTACACCTGATGAGGTCCTGGGGATTTATTCACCTTCATGCGTTTCAAGACATCCAGCACTTCCTTCTCTGTAATTTGGACATTTTGCAAGGTGTCATCATCTATTTCCCTGCAGTCTATATCTTCCATATCCTTTTCCACAGCAAATACTGATGCTAAATACTCGTTTAGTATCTCTCTCATTTTCTGCAGCTCCACACAAAGGCCACCTTGCTGATCTTTGAGGGGCCTATTCTCTCCCTAGTTACCCTATTGTCCTTAATGTATTTGTAAAAACCCTTTGGATTCGCCTTAATTCTATTTGCCAAAGCTACCTCATGTCCCCCTTTTTGCCCTCCTGACTTCCCTCTTAATTCCCTCCTGATTGCTCCTACTGCCTTTATACTCTTCTAAGGATTCACTCGATCTATCCTGTCTATACTCTACATATGCTTCCTTTTTTTGCTTAACCAAACCCTCAATTGTTACCCTTTTGTTACCCTTAATCCGCTTACCTAAGAACTAATTGTTGCCTGCATTTGAATTTTTAACTGACTGCTGTGACCTGAACAGCTTTCAGAGGAGGTAGTAACATTCAACAGCTAGTGATTAATAATATTGGAAGAGTGAGTGGTCAAGGCCTGAGGGAGTGGGATTAATTGGTTAGTTCTTTCAAAGAGTGAGTGTCATCACAATGGGCTTTCTTTTTATTCTTTCACAGGATGAGGGTGTCACTGTCTAGGCCAGCATTTATTGCGCATCCCTAATTGCCCAGAGGGTAGTTGAGAGTTAACCACATTGCTGAGAGTCTGGAGTCGCATGTTGGCCAAACCAGGTAATGACGGCAGTTTCCTTCCCTAAAGGATATTAATGAACCAGATGGGCTTTTCTAATGGTCATCATTAGACTCTTAATTCCAGATTTTTTAACAATTGAATTCAAATTCTACCATCTGCTACAGCAGGATTTGAACATGGGTCCCCATAACATTATCTGCATTAATAGTCCAATGATACTACCATTAGGTCATTGCCACCCCTAATGTGGTGAAGTCGAGAAGGAGGGGGAGTTGTTAAACTTAAACAGCAATACAAAATCAGTTGAAATAAATGTCCTTTCCTGGTGCTGGAGATTCTAATGGCCATTATCTGTGCTGTCTCATTCAATCGTTCCCATCGCTTTCAGTGCCAATTTCTGCCCAAAATTGTACAGCCAACAAGGAACAGGAAACATGCTCATTTCATCTCATCTTTGGTCCAAGGATGCCAGGAATGTCCCCCTTTATCATCCACTCCAGCCGAAGTTAGTAAACGCAAGGATCTTCCCTTCTTCAACACAATCCATTTACCCACCAAGGTATCACCAAACATTGATAATTCTCACTGCCATGTTAGGAGGAATGGAATCACTAGATGGGGCCTTTCTAGTTTGCCTGCTACCATTATATTATTTACATGTTACAAAGTGCAGTTGATGATTAGTCTGTCTCCATCAAGGAGTCTACAACAGAGGCAAGCATGAGGTGAGAAAGAAAGATTCAGTGATGACAAACTTTGGGAATTGATTAATTTTGCCTCACACCCTGTATTTCTGAAATGTTAAGTTCTTGAACTTACACTGAAGCAACTCAAATTTCAAGGTCCAAGTTAAGGGAAGGAGAACTGCCATCTGGACAATTATGGAAGCTTAATAAGTGCTGACCGAATAAATGCTGAGATAGAATGGTGGCTCAGTGATTAGCACTGCTGCCTCACAGTACTAGGGTCCTGGGTTTGATTCCATCTTTGGGTGACTGTCTGTGGGGAGTCTGCACATTCTCCCCGTGTCTGCATGGGTTTCCGCTGGGTTCTCCAATTTCCACCCACAGTCAAAAAGTGTGGCGCTGGAAAAGCTCAGCTGGTCAGGCAGCATCCGAGGAGCAAGAAAACTGACGTTTCGGGGAATAAGCCCTTCGTCAGGAATGAAGCTTGTGGGCCAAGAGGGCTGAGAGTTAAGTGGGAGGGGGGAGAGGGATGGGGTTGGGGCTGGGGGGGAGGTAGCTGGGAATGCAATAGGTAGATGAAGGTGGGGGTGGATATGATAAATCGGAGAGGAGGGTGGAGCCGATAACTGGGAAGAGAGATGGACAGGTAGGATGGGTCAAGGGGCGGTGCCGAGTTGGAAGGTTGGGTCTGGGATAAGGTGGGGGGGGAGGGGAAATGAGGAAACTGGTGAAATCCACATTGTGGTTTTCTCTCTCTCACCCACTGCAAGATCTCGGTGAGTCTCTCTCTCTCTCCCACTGCAAGATCTCAGTGAGAGACACTGCAAAATCTCAGTGAGTCTCTGTCTCTCACTGCAACCACGGTGGCTCAGTGTTCAGCACTGCTGGTGATAACTCACAGTGCCAGGGACCTGGGTTTGATTCCAGACTCAGACGACTGTGTGGAGTTTGCACATTCTCCCTGTGTCTGCGTGGGTTTCCTCCGGGTGCTCTGCTTTCCTCCCACAGTCCAAAGATGTGCAGGTCAGGTGAATTGGCCATGCTAAATTGCCCGTAGTGTTAGGTGCATTAGTCAGGCATAAATGCAAGGTCTGGGTGCATTACTCTTTGGAGGGTTGGTGTCGACTTGTTGAGCCAAAGGGCCTGTTGCCATACTGTAGCTAATCTAATCTGACCTATTGGCACCACCTGCTTCTCTGTCTTATCACTTTCACTCCCACCTTCACCTACCTATCGTATTCCCAGCAGCCTGCCCCCTCCCATTTATCTTTCAGCCCTTTGGCCCACAAGCCTCATTCCTAATGAAGGGCTTATGCCCGAAACGTCGATTCTCCTGTTCCTCAGATGTTGCCTGACCTTCTATGCTTTTCCAGCACCACATTTTTCAACTCTGATCTCCAGCATCTGCAGTCCTCATGTTTACCTCCAATAGTTCAAAGATGCGCAGGTTAGGATGGATTGGCCATGCTAAATTACCCCATAGTGTCCAAGGATAGCTGGGTTAGTCATGGGAAATGCAAGGGTGGGTGGGTTTGGGAGGGATGCTCTTTGGAGGGTTGGCATGAATAGTCTGCTTCCACCCTGTAGAGATTTGATGATTCTAGATCATAGCCCCAAACCCTGTAAACAAATTTTTAAACTATCAACTATCCCTGTCCTTTTACCAAGTGATATGTGTGTGTGACTTGATACAACTTTTTAAAAAAATCTTAGTTGCTCTACCAAAGCACTCTTTAAGCACTCATAGATCCGTGAAATTTAGGATCTATCTTGGAAAATGAAAAGAGTCAATGAACGGGCGGCACGGTGGCACAGTGGTTAGCACTGCTGCCTCACAGCGTCAGAGACCCGGGTTCAATTCCCGCCTCAGGCGACTGACTGTGTGGAGTTTGTACATTCTCCCCGTGTCTGCGTGGGTTTCCTCCGGGTGCTCCGGTTTCCTCCCACAATCCAAAAGATGTGCAGGTCAGGTGAATTGGCCAAGCTAAATTGCCCGTAGTGTTAGGTAAGGTGTAAATGTAGGGGTCGGGGTATGGGTGGGTTGCGCTTCGGCGGGGCGGTGTGGACTTGTTGGGCCGAAAGGCCTGTTTCCACACTGTAAGTAATCTAATCTAATCTAAAACGGGCAAACATTCAGAAGGAGTTCGGAAATCTGTTTACTCGAAATGCAAAAACATCATAATCTACAATTAATTTCAGATGGCACAACTGTATCTTCTAAATTGATCCTATTCTATCACCCTTGAACTACCCTTCATCTTCCTGGGAAGAAAGGGGAGTACTGACTCCAAGCAGCATGCCATCTGATACACAAAGGACACCCTGTGAAGGTGGTATGATTCCTTTCTTCCTGTTCTACAAAATAGACAGTCTGCCCATTCCCAAAACACTCCCAATCTATCTGTTGGCCAACTGAGTTTTTAACAAGTTCAACTGAGCATCAATTATTTATTTACTTAAGGTGGGCAGGCTGCTAATTTTTGCACCCCCTCACGCGATATTACAGGGGTGAACTGGAAGGTGGGCAGGCAGGTCATGGTCCAGCATCTGATCAGTACCATGTATCCACTGGCTAAAAATGTACCCATGGTGGGCATCTGGTACCCAGCCCTAAGAAATTATGAAGAGCTGGATTTCTGGAAACAGTGAACTCGATTAGGAGACAGTGTCGGAGAGCCAAGCTAATCCTGCTGGGTCATGATGAGATCTCCAGAGATATAAAGCAAATAAAACAAAGAGTGTTCTGTGTTTCATCAGCTACTCATCATTAATTATGTGTGATTGGCAACAATTAAACAGTCATGCAGCATAGAAATAGATGCTTCGGTCCAATCAGTCCTTGCTGAACATGATCCCAAACTCAACTAGTCCCACTTGCCCACTCCTGGCCCATATCCCTCCAAACCGTTCCTATTCACATATTCATCCAAATGTCTTTTAAACGTTGCAATTGCACCCACCTCCACCACTTCCTCAGGAAGTTCATTCCACATGCGAAATATCCTCTGTGTAAAAACAAAATGGCTCTCATGTCTTCTTTTAAATTTCTCTCCTCTCACCTTAAAAATGTGGCCCCTGGTCTTGAAATCCCCCATTCTAGGGAAAGGACAACTACCATTAATGCTGTCTATACCCCTCATTGTTTCATAAACTTCTATAAGGTCACCTCTCAACCTCCGACATTCCAGTGAAAACAGTCCCAGCCTATCCAGCCTTTTATTATAACTCAAACCTTCCATACCCGGCAAGATACTGGTAAATTCCTCTGAATCCTCTCCACCTTAATAATATCCTTCCTATAACTGGGCGGCCGGAACTGGGCACGATACTCTTGAAGAGGCCTCACCAACATCCTGACCAACTTCGACATGACATCTCAACTTGCAATTATTTTCATCTTTTGCTTACCAAAAGCATTGGTTGAAAGAATGATTGAGAAAATAAATCTCCGATAAGGTCCCAGTAAGTGAGCCAGAATATTCACAGTTCAGAAAGAAAAGGAAGTTTTCAACCATCAGCAATCGATTCATCGATTTCTACAATCAAATTCCAGTTGCTTTCCTGAGTATTTTTGTTGAATTCTGCAGCAACTAGGCTTCCAAAAGTAACAAAATACTGCAGATGCTGAAGATCTGAAATAAAAGCAGAAAATGTTGGTGAAATTCTGCAGGTCTGGCCAGCGTTTGTGGAGAGAGAAACGGTGAATAGGTGGAATCCTTTTCAGCCAGAAGGTTTTTGAGCCCTGGGACCATAAGCCGACACTGTAAAGGTGTTTGATGCCTGTTCACTTTGGTGACATTCCCAGAGGATTAACAAAACAATCAGACACACTGTCATTTGGATGAGGCATTGAACTGAGGTCCTATCAGCCGTAACAGGCGAATGGGTAACATAGTATGGTACTATTCAAAGAAGAACACATTCTCTTCTGTGGCCTGAACAATCTTTATCCATCGATCACCAGTGCAATAGATGATTTAATCTTTTTTTTAAATGACTGCTTGCTCAAGTTCTAATTTACCTCAGTGATTGCACTTCAGACTTCATTGGCTTTGGGATGTGAAAATCAGTACATATCTGCAATTCTGTGCCTGACTAGCTCAGTTGGTAAGGCATGAGATCTTTATTTTCAGAGTCATGAGATTCAGCCTTATGTTGGGTGCCATAATTGTGGCTCAGTGTTAGTGACCCTCCCCCTAGGTCAGGAAAGTCTGGATTTAAGTCCCACCTGCCCAATTCCTGAACTGGTCTATAAATATGTTTATTCATTTATTTATATCTTATATTTAGTGTTGTGTTCTCTGTTGGTTTCAAAAATAATGTCCCCTGTGCTTGTTAACCCTCACTGGTTCCCAGCCTGTCAATGTTGCCATTTTAAAGCCCTCAACATTTCAAACCCTTCCATGCTGTCACTCTTCCCCATCTGTGTAACCTTCCTTGAGGCCTACAAGCCTTTGAGATCTCTGTGCTCCTCAAATCTTAGCATTTTATGGGACTCTGATCTTCATCGGTCCACCATTCGCAACTGTACCTTCACTTTGTGACTCTATGCGATCGTTTCTTCGGCATCACGATGGGTTCGGCCCAAGTTCCAACTGGGGGGAGGGGGTCGGTCCGAGAGCTGTGAAATGGACCAACTGAATGTTCTCTTAAGTTATGTCTCTCTTTTCAAATTTCTTTTTCTTCATTATATTATTATGGAAGGACTGTTATTTTGAACTTTTTGTCTCTATTTTTCTAAGTCATTACTATGATTTTGTACTTTTAAAGGTCTGTATTGCTGGTCATTTTATATCTTTACTTTTTAATATTTCTTCCTAAGAATTTGTACTCAAGAATCTAAGTGGCAACACAACTGGTGACTTGTAATCTTTTCACTATCCTCATGTGAGTACATGTGACAATAAGCCCGATCCGATTCGATTCAATTCAATTCAATTCAATTCATTTGCCCTCATCCTCCTCTGTGGAAACCTTTCCCTGGAATCTGTCTGCTTCCATTCTTTAAAATGATCCTTCAAACATACCTCTTTGCTATTGGTCATCTGCCCTGATTTCTCCTTCTGCAGTTCAGTGACAAAGTAGTAGAATGTATTTTACCAATTATTCATTAAGCACCTGGGGCCATTTTATGATGATATAGCAAGTAATTAAGTGTGCAGTTGGACTTAATTGATTAATCAATTGACTGAGTAGATATGAAGAGATAGCTGGTGGGACTGGAGTATGGGAAGACCTGCAAGACTGTGCAGTTAATAAACTCTATCCACAAAGAAAGATGTCTCGGTTTCAGTTTCACTGGCTGATTGGATCTATAGTGACGTTGTACAATGGTAAATGTGCTGTATCGAAATTAAGTTGTTGGTGCTGATTAATTACTGATCAACAGAGGAGTCAAGGGATATTAGGGAGAGACTGGAAAGTAAAGTTGAAGCCACAAACGGACCAGCCACAATCGTATCCAATGGTGGAACAAACTTGAGTGGCCGAATAGCCTACTCCTGTTCCTAATTCTCAAGTTCCTCTTGGTTTAGGGTGAATATTGAGGAGACTGGACGGCAGGTAGTAGCTGTAGAAATGTATAAGACTCAACCTTCAGAACATGAGGAAAGATTGTGGGAAAAGAAGGAAAGTTCGACTGCTGCTAAGAGAAATTAACTTGCAAAACCCTCAAAATGTTCAATGAAGCCTGTATTCGACCTGTCATGTTAGCTCTAGAAATACCAGTGATGTAGAGATGAATTAGTCTTTCAGTACATAAGCTGAAGATAACTGAATGTACTGAAACCACTCTCCATGGTCAATGTAACCCGTGACTGCACCTTGACCTTCCAGCGACTCTAATATTCTAACATCTGTTGACCCAGGAAGAGTTTTGGTACAGACTGCATCAAAAAGCAAAAATGTCCAGTATGTTTTTTTCTCAACTCCCCATGCAGGGATTGGCATCGGTCCTGGGGGAGCTTCCTGTGTTACACAGATGGAAGCATTAAAACAGCTAAACTATAATGTGGTAGTGCACTGCTAAGGTAGAGTCATGTTAGACCTAGCCACTTCTCGCAAGGCTACAGCATCCAAATTGCTGAAATTAGTCTTATCCTGAAATTAACTGCTAGGGCCAGTGTGTCAGCAGATTGGTAATTGCTTGCAATTCTCAACTTCTTCCCAACAGAAGTAACCAGCAGGTAATTACTTCTTTTCACATTAAATGCGCTGCATTTTGTGACAAGTATATATGAAATGCATTGGTGTGGCTCAGATGGTAGCACTCTCATTTTAGAGACTCCAGTCCAAGGATATAGGCTGACTCTCCCTGTGCATACCAATGGGTTGCTGCAATGTTGGAGATGCCCTCCTGTGGGTGAGCCAAAGCCCCTTTCATGTAGGTGAACATGAAATAATTCATGATCTTATCTCAAAAAAAGGATCAGTGAAATTCCTCCTATTGTTCTGGCCAATATTTACCCTTCAACCAAAATTCCAAACCGTTGCAAAAGATTAAGCGGTCGTTACTCTATCTATACTTCTCATTGCCACGGAAAGGCTGCCAACATCATCAAAGACCCGCCCCAGCCTGGTAATGTTCTCTTCCAACCTCTTCCATCAGGCAGAAAGTACAGAAGCTTGAACACATGCACCTGTAGGATTAAGAACAGCTTCCTCCCTGCTGTTATTAGATAGCTGAATGGACCTCTCCAACTTAAAATCTAAAATTGATCTTGCTTTGCACACCTCCTGTGCAGCTGTAACCCTGTATGTCTCGCTCTGTCTAAGCACCCTATGTTTGTCCTTGTTTGCTATGACCTGCCCGCACTGCTCACAAAACAAAGCTTTTCACTGTACTTAAGTACATGTGACAACAATAAATCAAATCAAATCATTATTGCGCTCCTGTTTCTGGGAGTTTGCTGTGCTCAAGTTGATTTCCATAATTTCTACCTCACAATAATGACTATCCTTCAAAAAGTGCTTCATTGGATGTGAAGCACTTTGTGATATCCTGAAGGTTATGGAAGTTATGTATAAATGCAAGTATTTTTAAAAACTTTTTGTCAGATAAATGTTCATTCAAGAATAGAGAAACATGAAAGTGGAACAGACAATGGAAATTTTGCGCAGTCCCAAAATTTAAACAGGTAGCAGCACTAAATTCCATCTCTGATAAGCTGCGAAGTATCAAACTTACGATTCAGAGCTACCCAACAGTAATGTGGACTTTGACAAGGCTCCAAGGGAAATTGAAGGACATGCAACATTTTACCAAAGAGTCAGTGGCTATTGGAAAGACATTGGGTTGCTAACTCTTGTTGGATGTATTCCTGGAGGTTTCATTATAGTTTCTAACCATCCTGTTCCCATACTCTGTCCGCACTGATTTACCAGCATGTCCATCCCCAGTGGTCTGGCTCCCACTCCCACTAGCGGTGGATAGACTTCTATTGAATGACCACTAACAGCCAGGCAAACAGGTCCAGTGATTTTGTCATGATCAAGTTAGAACTTTTTTAGAAAATGCCCCCAAAGGTGTCAATATTTTTTGCTTCATATCTTATACTTTCTTATCCCTCCAGGATATCCCATGCAGGGAGGGTCCAGGGTGTTGATTCGCAATTCCTCGGAGACTCCAGTCAATCCTGCAGGATTGCTTCTTCAGAGAGAGGTGTAAATTCAAGATAAGAGTCACAGCAAAAATGGCTGCGAGGAGATAAATCAGAAAATAGTTTAAAACACTTCCTTTCTTTAAAAAAAACAACACATTTCTCTGCCGTGATGCCTTTCACTCACTTGAACCCCAAACTCAACAAGAAAGGGGGAAAGAGGAAGGCTTCTGACAATGAGACTCTGATTGAGAATGTCCTGAGACAAGCCACTTGATCCGACACTGGACCTTTACTGGAATGTCTGGAGAAACCCAAGCGGAGCAGCCTGTGTTGTCATTCCCCACTCCCCCATTCCCTCTCTCCCCATCCCAAAATATTCCAGGGTGATCATTGGAATTGAGCTGCTTCCTCAGGATGCATTCTCTCCCCCTTTCAGGATCCTCTTCACTCCACCTTCAGACAAGCTAATACTGGGCAAGAGGATTGGGCAAGAAGGGTGTGGCCATATCCTCTGGACCTCACAAGGCTGGGAGGTGATCTCATTCAGACTCTCCCAAAAAGGATATTGAACAAAGGTTGGGGAGTGGGGAGCGATCCTAATCTCTGGATAAGACTGGGACAGCATGGATCGGGTAGATGGGAAGGAATTTTTCCCCTTGGAGAGATCAATGAGTGGGTCATTGGCTTAAGGTAAAGGTCAAAAACTTTAGAAGAAAGTCTTTTTCACCCAGAGGCTGGTGGAATCTGAAACTCACTGCCTGTAAGGGTGGTAAAATAGACAGGCAGAAGGCTGGAAGGTCACAGCAAGCCAGGCAGCATCAGGAAGTGGAGAAGTCAATGTTCAGGTGTAACCTTTCTGTAACGGTGGTACAGGCAGACACTCTCATAACATTTCAGACGTATTTACATGTGCCCATGTGTCGCCAAGGTAGACTAGGGGCTGTGGGTCAAGTGCTAGAAATGGGATTTGAATCGTTAGGTGATTGTTTTTGACTGTGCTGACACAGTGGTGCAAAGGGCCTTTTTCTGTGCTGTAAATCTCTACACAACCAAAATCTCTACTTATTATCCAGCAGTGATAGAACGAGCATTTGTGAGAAGCCGTCAGGCAAATTTATAGCACCTATATTTCAATTTATTCCAATGCTGTGCTCACACATTAATTCTTTACTACTCCTCAAAATGGTTCTCTCAGTGTTTTGAAGTATTGTATTACAGGGAGACAGTCTACCAATCTCTGATATCAGACAGTAGTGATCAGATCCAGGTGGACCATGTTGACTCCGCGATTCTTGATTGGGGTTGTTAACCTGGGTCAACCTGGGGAAGTGATGACCGAGCGGTATTATCACTGGACTGTTAGTCCAGCGTATTATCACTGGAACTGTTAATCCAGCCGTATTATACTGGATTGTTAATCCAGAGACCCAGATAATGTTCTGGGGACCAGGGTTTGAATCCTGCCGTGGCAGATGGTGGAATTTGAATTCAATAAGTATCTGGAATTAAGAGTCTAATGATGACCATGAATCGATTGTTGAAAAAAACCCATCTGGTTCAATAATGCCCTTTAGGGAAGGAAACTGCCATCCTGACCTGGTCTGGCCTGTATGTGACTCAAGACCCACAGCAATGGGGTCGATTCTTAACTGCCCTCTGGGTATTTAGAGATGAGCAATAAATGGTGCCTAGTCAGTGATGATTTTTTTTAAAAATCAGGAAGTCCTGGCTGACTAATATAAACAGGGGACTGACTTTAAGCCTGCTGACCACAGCTAGTGTTACTGTATACATGTAAATAAAGGGTGATTTGGTGTTGGGATACTGGTCTCTGCGCAGCTATTTCACAAAGATAGAAGTAATTTACAATAAGTGGAAAGCATGATGGAACAGACAGCAACATTTGTGCTTCTGTCATTTCTCTCTGGTTTGATAAATGAAACATCTTTAATGGGCCTTTCAACAATATCTAAAATCGTTACATCACCCTGTAAACGTGGCTCCATGCAACAATCCTGACCCCTACTGGTCAACCATGGGATTGTCTCTTAAATGATATTTCTCATCATTGTACTTAGCCACAGCTTGACTTTAAACGATTTCTCAAAGCATCCCTGAAGAGGTAACTAATGAAAATCCCTTACTCTTGACTAATCAAAATGAGAAGGTTCACTCAGGAGCGCATTGAATGCCTTGAGAAAATTGTATTCTTTAGCTTATATTTCCAATGCTTGCCTTCCCAACCAAAATGCATCATTTCTTAGTTCTACGTGTTAAAGTTCATCAACCACTTATCTCGCCATGTCACCAAAGTGTCGATGTCCTGAAAAGTCTAACAGTGGTGGATACAGTTTACAACAATACATCTAAGATTTGTGTCATTGACAAAGTTTAAAATTGCGCCCTGCACAAACCGACTTACGGAAACATTCACATTCAACATGTTCATTGCGTTCTCCAGGGAGGGAGGTCTGTCATCCCAGCCCGGTTTGGAATGCATGTCTCTCCAGACCCTCATTACTATAGTGATTAGTCATTATAGTAATCAGCCACTAGTGCAAAGTTCAAACCACACTGCAGAAAGTTTGCCAAATATTACTAAATTGTGTTGACTGCTATTTTTGAAAAGGAGACATTATAATAACAGGGGAACCTCGATTATCCAAATGACATGGGCAGGGAGTATTTTGTTTGGATAATCGAATGTTTGGAAAATCGAATGCTGGATAACACAGTTTAGCCTTGTGAACTTGTTCGGATAATCCAAAAATCAGACGATCGAATGTTGGATAATCGAGGTTCATCTGAGGTACTTTTATCTTGAAATTGCTACATCTTAAGCAATGGTACAGTTCAATTGGCAATTCACAACACTGACGGAGAAACTGGATGTGAATAATTTATATACCCTATCAACTTAAAAACAGAAAATGCTGGAGAACCTCAGCAAGTCTGGCAGTGGAGGCAGAGAAACAGAGTTAACATTTCAGGTCTGATATGACTCTTCATGAACATTTATTCAGACCATTATGAACATAAATGTTGAGAGTTTGGAGGTCATGAAAGGGTCTATGTAAGTACAAGCTATTTTTAAATTATAATACATTTTTAGCAGAAAGATAAGGAAGCTATAGTTTAATTTGGTCCCAATTTCTCTATTCTTGACCTCAATTCAAGTTATTGCACATACATTTTGTGAATCAGTTTCTCTTATCCATGACCAACACTCACTTAATTGCGAACTACTCTCTAATCCTCTCGTTTCCTGTACATCTGACCCATCTCAATAAAAAATCTGCTCAGTTCCTATATGCCTTCTCTTCAAATTAATTTCCTCCCAAAACAATTTTTCCTGGTGATATCCCTTCTTGCTTTAAAAGTCTCTGAGAAATCTTTTTGACTGTTTTTACTTTCCAGCTTCTCATTCGAAACAAGAATGACCAACATGGTTATGTCAGCATGCTAATTTATTCCCAGGCGAAGTATGACTTGATTTGAAATTCACTCTTTGCTGCAGAAAGTGTAATTAAATTGTGTTCGCCTCAGGCAAATAAGTGGAGACAGGTCTTACGCTTAAAGTATATCCATTGATAATTTTCATAAGTTAATACCTTGGGGTAAATTTTCACATCTTCTCAAGTACTGTACATTTAAAAGCAGTAATCACTCCACTCAGGCATACATCAATTTGGGGCAGGAGTCTAATGGAAAATTTGTTATGGGCATTAAAGTTTCTTAATCTCCCCTTCACAGGCACATTAATTTGATACCAATGTATTTGGAAGTTTTTTTCCCCAGCAACTGCACCTTGTGCATCATAAAAACCATTAGCACTCAAGTCTTGTTTGCAGTTCTTCAGAATGTCTGTTGTTTCATTTTCAGAATATCTGTTATTCATTTCCAGAAAGTAAAGTGAAGTTGATCCCCCCAGTAATAAAAAAGACACAAAAATTCTGATATACACACTGGAGGTCAACCAGTGACAGCAGAGAGAGATAAGAGAATAATCAGTGAACAGTATTTCAGGTTGACAGTCTCTTATCAGAATTGAGAAATTCTAGAGCTGTAACAGCTTTACTTAGGTGCAGAAGCAAGGAATAGATTCTATTCCCAAGAACCTTGAAGGAGATGGCTGTATAGTTGATGCATCAGTGATCATCCTCAGAAGTTCTATAGATTCTGGAATGATTCCTGCAGATTGGAAGCTAGCAAACCATTATATAAGAAGGGAGTGAGAGAGAAGGTAAGGAACTATACACTTCTGTTTTGAAGGAGCGTCACTGGACCCAAAATATTAACTTTGTTTTTTTCTCCACAGGAGCTGCCAGAATGGCTGAGTTTTTACAGCTATTTCTGGGACAGCACGTTAGCTGCCTCACAACGCTAGAGACCAAAGCATTTCACTCTCAGGCAACTGTGCAAACTCCACACAGACATTCGCCCAGTGTCTACGTGGGTTTCCTCCGGGTGCTCTGGTTTCCTCACACAGACCAAGTACGTGCAGGTTAGGTGGATAGCCATGGGAAATTGCCGATGGTGTCCAGGGATGTGCAGGCTAGGTGGATTAGCCATGGGAAATGCAGGATTGCAGGGTAGAGGGCTGGGTCTGGATGGGATGCTCTTCGGAGGGGTGGTGTGGACTTGACAGGCTGAATGGCTTGCTTCCCCACTGTAGGGATTCTATGATTTCTGTTTCTGAACTTGACATGTTAGCCTCACATCAGCTGTAGGGAAACACCAGAGTATATTAGAAAATATATGATAGTGGACCCTTGGATAATGATGATCTAATTAGGTATGGTCAGCATGGATTTGCAAATGAAATACCACGTTTGATGGACTTCTTGTGATTTTTTTTGAGGATGGTGCTAACAAGATTGATTGATGTAAATAGTGTACTTGGATTTTTAGAGGCTTTTGATAAAATTACTCCATAGGAGGTTGGTTGGAAAATTTAAAATCACATGGGATGGGAGGTAATCTACTAGTACAGATTAATGATTAGCTAACTGCTAGGGAAACAGAGCGGGGGAATAACTGGGTCATTATCCCATTGTTAGGCTATGACTAATGGGACACCACAAGGATCAGTACTTGAGCTTCATCCATTCACAATATAGTTCAATGATTTGGACATAGTGACCAAATGTACAATTTCAAAACTAGCTCATAAATAGCTAAGCAGGAATGAATGTAGCGAGGAAGATGTAAAGCAGTTTCAGGAGGATTTGACAAATTTAGCCATTGGGCAAGAACATAGCAAATGGAATTTAATGTGGAAAATGTGTGGCTATTCACTTTTGTAAGATAAGCAGATGGGCAGGTTATTTCTTAAGTGGTAAGAGGTTAGAAAGTGTAAATGTACAAAAGAACCTGGGTCTCCTTATTAATAAGCAGCTGAAGGCAGGAATAGCAATTTATTAGGAAGGCTAATGATATGTTAGCCTTTGTCGTAAGAGGATTAGAGTACAGAAGTTGTGAAGTCTTGCTTTAATTGTCTAGAAATTCGGTTAGACCATACCTAGAGATGTATGTTCAGTTTTGGTCTCCTTACCTCAGGAAGCATATAGAGGGAACACAATGATATTTCACCAGACTTGTTCCCAGAATGATAGACTATTCTATGAAGAGAGATTGGGAAAATTGGCCCTGTATTTTGAATTTGAAGAAGGAGAAATGATGAAATATTTTATAGGTTTCAATACAAAGAGGTAAAGTCACAGGTAAAACATTTCTCTGGTTGGAGAACAAAGAGGTTGCCACTTCAGACCAAGATGAGGAGAAATTCTTTTTAATCAGAGGGTGTGAATTTGTGTTAATTTGTTGAGGAAATAATGCTTTTGAATCCAGTGTATGAAAGCATGATGTGCCATCAGTGTAGTGAGAATTGAGAGGCTCAAGTGACTCTGGAATTTTCTAACCTAGAGAGGTGTAGCAGCTCAGCCTGGAATTGTATAAGGATCTGAGCACAGTGAAAGAGGAGAGTTAAGAACTGGCTATTACGTGCCCGCTTTGTAGAGAATGAGAGAAGGGAGGTGGGAGCCCCGGCCCAAACTGATGGAGTGATTTGCACCTGATTCCCACTGGCTCCAGTTTTGTCCAGGCTCACTGTTGCCAAACTTGGTCATAGGCTGGCTTGATGTCACACTGAGCTCATCCTTAAGTTTAGCTTTGGACAAAGTTTGAATTGGGGCTAAGTGGCCCTGGTGTGACCCAAACAGTGAGCAGATCATCAGAGAGCAACTACCACTTGATAGCACTGTCAAAAATGTCTTTATTACTTTTACTGAAAGTAAACTTATCGGGTAGCAATTGGCCAGGTCGGATTTGTCATGACCTTTTGAGGACAGCACAATCTCAGATATTTTCAGATTCATCTTGTCCAACAATGGAAATCTGTAAGATACCAGAAAGTGAAGCAAAGTGGGACTACTATATAAAATAGCTTTAAGTCTATGATTGTGGAGCTGCTTCCTCAGCAAATGAGAGATCAATCTGTCAGATGACAGTGGCTGGCACAGTGGTTAGCACTGCTGCCTCACAGCACCAGAGACCCGGGTTCAATTCCCGCCTCAGGCGACTGACTGTGTGGAGTTTGCACGTTCTCCCCGTGTCTGCGTGGGTTTCCTCTGGGTGCTCTGGTTTCCTCCACAGTCCAAAGATGTGCAGGTCAGGTGAATTGGCCATGCTAAATTGCCCGTAGTGTTAGGTAAGGAGTAAATGTAGGGGTATGGGTGAGTTACGCTTCGGCGGGTCAGTGTGGACTTGTTGGGCCGAAGGGCCTGTTTCCACGCTGTAGTGTAATGTAATCTAATGACACTGTTGGGGGCGGGGGGGGAGGGTTGCGGTGGAGAAACAGTAACTGCTGATGCAAATTTATTTGTTGAGGAAATAATGCTTTTGGATCCAGTGTATGAAAACATGATATGTCATCAGTGTAGTGAGAATTTAGAGGCTCAAGTGACTTTGCACCTACGGTTTCTGAACCCTTCAATCACTGGCTATTTACCTCAGCTCATTTCTGGCTCTATTACATTTTTACATTACATTACAGTGTGGAAACAGGCCCTTCGGCCCAACAAGTCCACACCGACCCACCGAAGCGCAACCCCTACATTTACCCCTTACCTAACATTACGGGCAATTTAGCATGGCCAATTCACCTAACCTGCACATCTTTGGACTGTAGGAGGAAACCGGAGCACCCGGAGGAAACCCACGCAGACACGGGGAGAACGTGCAAACTCCACACAGTCAGTCGCCTGAGGCGGGAATTGAACCCGGGTCTCTGGCGCTGTGAGGCAGCAGTGCTAACCACTGTACCACCGTGCCGCCCACTAATTGACTGAGACAAGTTATTATGATTGATTAATGACTTCATTATCGCAAAATACAACTATCACGAGAGCACAAGGTGAAATAGATGGACTTTGGGTTTTCTTCCAGCTATTCCTAAATTCAATTCAAATTTAAAAAAAGTTTAAATGAATGAAAAACAAAGGTTCAAATCTGCTCAATTCCAAGCCACTCTATCAGTCAGCCAGTGAACTTTTCTATAGGTAAAAATGAATTAGGCTTGAGGGACTTCAGTTAATTATAAAATATAAATACTAAAAGCCAGAAAATATTATGGAAAATTAAATGAGAACTGTTGTGTTTGCTATCATTTTTTTGACTGATTTTACAATAACTGAAAATTTTAATAAAAGCAGACTTTATGGTTAAATTTCAGCCTCAGTATCTATCCACTGCTCTAAGCTCACAATGCCCTCTGCTGGAGAAGGTCTGGTTCAGAACAAATGTTTAACAGGAAATAGAGCATTCCTAAGCTCAGGAAAACCACCACTTGACATCTACCTGTACTCGCCTCTAGGATTTGTACATAAGATCAATAAGATCACTTCTTATTCCTCGAAAACCCAGTTGCCTGCTTAACTTCAAAAGACAAACTAACAGGTTGCTGGATCTAATTATTCCAACTTTGGAAACCATGTCTCAGAGTAAACCAGTATAATCCACCAGAAGATCACTAATACCATTTCAGCCACTGTAGAAAATACCTGAAATAAAATATTTTACAAAGATATTTACTTAACAAATATCTTCCACTATTCAGTAATCAGGGAGCAAATTCTGACAATGACCAAAAGACCCTTGCACATGCTGTTTCCATCTTTAGCTAGATGGTAGATGCCTTGTGCGGGATATCTTTTAACTGTAGGCATATCAGCCAACACACAGTGTTTGACAGAAGATCCTACTCTAGTGTGGATAAAGGATGCGGCTGGGAAAAGCACAGAACGTCAAGCAGCATCAGAGAAGGGGAGTCGACTCTGCTCACCAGTCCTGCTGACAGGTTCTGACCTGAAATGTCAACTCCCCTTCTCCTCTGATGCTGCTTGACCTACCGTGCTTTTTCCAGCTCCATTCTTCACCCCTCTGACTCTCCAGCATCTGCAGTCCATACTATCTCCAAGATTCTGCTCCAGTGGCAAACAAGCCTAGATGACTGGGGATCTGCCTACTGTTGCAGCCTGTATTCACCAGTGCAGCTCTTGATATCACATGAATATCTTCAGTATTGAGGACTTGTTTTGGAGTGAACTTTGTCTGGTTGCTCCCCTCTGACTTTAGTGTCATTGGTGGCATGACCAGGAGATGAGAACTGATGGTGTCCATCTCAGTATCAATTGAATACTCAATCCTTTCCACCACAGTAAGGTGGTAATCCATGGAAAGGGCTTTCCTTTTAACTGTGGCAAAGTTCACCAGTAAATATGTGTATTGCTAGCTCAAGCCCTATTACAGTGTCATTTACTCATTTTTTGATGATCAATTAGCTATATCTGGATTCCCAATAAGTCACTCCATTAGTGACCAACATAGTTGATGGGATGTGCTCCATGTAAAGTCACCAAATCAGCAGTACCTCTGGCTTCATAAAGGAGCAGAGCAAGAACAACATCACGAGAATCCCAGTTCACCTTAAAGTCACGCAGCATCCTCACTTGAGCAACTCCTGCTATTTCTTCTGTATTACTCAGTCAACTACAGACATGGCGAACACCATACACTGCACCTTTGCAGTCCATGGTACCCCCCTATCCTCAAAACCTCTGTTAACAACATTCTCAGTTCAGCCTCTTCAATTGAGTTGGGGCCGGAGCTTGCTAAGTAGTTTGCGGATTACACAAAGATTGCCAGTGAAGAAGGTGGTCTTGGGTTAGAGGAAGAGATGGATAAGTTGGTCAGGTGGAGGGAATTTAACCCTGATAAGTGTGAGGTGATCCACTTTGAATACTACCTTGTTACTTCTTCCGATGAATGGCAGGACACTTGGAAGCTCGAAGGATCTTTGTGTAGTTGTTTACAAATCCCTGAAAGTGGCAGGTCAAGTGAATAGGCTAGTTAAAAAGGCCTTGCCCTTATCAGTTGAAGCATAGATTAAAAGAGCAGGGAGTTCATGCTGGAACTGTGCAGAACTTTGATTAGATCACAGCTGGAGTAGTGTGTGCTGTTCTGGGCTCTGCACGATAGGAAGGATGTGATTGAACTGGAGGAAATGCAGAGAAGATTCACCAGGGAGTTACCTGTCACAACATAGGCTCTGTTCATAGTGCTGAAAAGTGGTAGGTTTAATTTAGCTTTGGCTGTACAGATGTGATGGGCCAAAGGGCCTCCTCTGTACTCTATGATTCAACAGCTGCGATAATTTGCTTTCTCTGTAATTGAAGAAGTTATTACAATTATTTCAGGCCAGTAAATATCTTATTCAAATAACCAGCAAACAGCAACTGCATTGTATCATGTTAACTGGATTATTACCATTGCATAGGTGGTTCAGACATCAAACTATCTCAGGTTTTACAGGACAGAGGTATATTACAACATGTTATTAGCTGTCAGAATTTTGCTCTGACGATTGCTCTTTCATTTTTTACCAATTAAAAATATTTTTATTTTCAAAAATAATGCACATCAGGTTGTAAGTTTGCTTGCTGAGCTGGTGGATTTGTTCTCAGACGTTTTGTCACCATACTAGGTAACATCATCAGTGAACCTCCGGTGAAGTGCTGGTGTTCTGTCCCGCTTACTATTTGTGTCCTGGTCTGTTGTGGTGGGTTCTTTTTCTGAGACGTTGGTAAATGGGGTCCAAATCAGTATGCCAATCGATGGAGTTCTGGTTTGAATGCCAGGCCTCTAGGAATTCCTATGCTTCTCTTTGTTTAGCTTGTCCCAGGATGGATGTGCTGTCCCAGTCGAACTGGTGTCCCTCTTTGTCTGCTTGTACGGATACCAGTGATAGTTGGTCATGTCTTTTGGTGGTTAGTTGGTGCTCATGTATCCTGGTGAGTAGTTTCCTGCCAGTCTGTCCAATATAACGTTTATTGCAGTCCTTGCAGGGTATTTTGTATGTAACATTCATTCTGCTGGTTGTTAGTACAGGGTGCTTTAAATTCTTTAGGAATTGTTTCACTGTGGTGGTAGGTCTATGGGCTACTATGATGCCTAGGTACTGAAGTAGTCTGGTCATCCTTTCAGAGATATCTTTAATGTATGGCAGGGTAGCTAGAGTCTCTGGGCATGTTGCGTCTTCTTGTTTAGGTGTGTTCTGCAGGAATCAACAGATTGCACTTATCGGGTAACCATTGTTCCTGAATACGTTGTATGAGTATTTATCCTTGGCTTCTTGTAGCTCCTGGGTGCTGCAGTGTGTTGTGGCTCATTTAAATAATGTCCTGACATGGCTCCGTTTTTGGGTGTTGGGATGATTGCTCCTGCAGTTGAGTAGCTGATCAGTGTGTATGGCTTTCTGTAGATGCTGGTCTGCAGCTCTCCATTGGCTTTTTGTTCTACTGTGATGTCCAGGAAGGGGACTCTGTTATTGTTCTCTTCCTCTTTGGTGAGCTTTATACGGGTAAGGATGTTGTTTATGTGTTTGTGGGTTTCTTCTAATTTGTTGCATGTTGTGATTACAAATGCACATCATCAATAACAGCGTGCAATTATGTAGTGTCCTCAACAATGTCACAAAGCACTTCACAGGAACGTTATCAGAAATATTTGACACTGAGCCACATATGCAGATATTAGGACCAACAAAAGCTCAGGTGATCAAAAGCTCAGGTGATGACGTATGTTTTAATGGGCAGCTTAGAGAAAAGAGAGATAGAGAGAAAGTGGGAGGGAAAGCAAGAGAGGTTTAATAAGTGAGTTCTGTAGCTTATGTGGCTATAGGGTTTTCAGCACACCCACTAACTGTGGAGGCATCAATTACAAGAGCACTGATGACCTGGAGTGGCGTAGGCCTTGAGGTATGTAGGAGGGGAGACTGAGGGGAAGTGGGCAGAGTGTTGTAGAGACGAACCTATGGGTGAGATTTAAAAGCAATGAGAATATCTGCTTCATTAACTTTCGGAAACAGTGGCCTTGTGAAATCAATCAACTGTAACGCACAAGCAAACACTGGCTGATAAAAAGGAACAAAGCGCAGGAGAATGTTCAGTGTGAGGATTTAAGGAAAGATTTCAAAGCATGCTCTGTAGAGCTAGGCACTAGCTAGCTGATTAAGTTAACTCTTTAAATACTGAATACTTATTTACTTCCCAAGACCTCTGAACTGCTGGGTGGGGGCCTGGTAAAAGGCAGTATATGAGGATCATGTACTGGGCTTTACTTCAGAGTGACCATAAGATACAGAAACAGAGGTAGGTCTTTTGATCTATCAAGTTTGCTCTGCAAGTGGAACAGATCAAGTGAATGGCCTATTCCCATTCGCAAGGTTCACCTATCCACTTGTTGTGGTTTGTGTCGGTATAAAAATGTCATGATGTTTTGTTAAAATAACAAAACAAAATATATACAAGCACACCGCTGGGAAATAAAACAGAAGACACATTTATTGCACAACAAATACAAAAGAAGAAGTCACATGAAAATGAAGGCACGCTATATTTCATCGAACCATTACTAGTCTCACCCTCCCACCCCCTGTCCTGATGTAACAGATAACAGTGATTGACAATTTACTGCAGGATCAGTGCTTGAGAAGGGCTTTGGTACATAAAGACTACACAATTCAATGGGTCCAGTGTTTAAAATTCCAGTCTGGCGTTCTTATCTGGTGGAGTAGCTATTTGACTGTAACAGGCGACGTGCTGTGAATTGACTCCATGACTGCAGCAAACCTGTTACACAGGTCATGGGGCGAATTTGGACGAATCTTCGGCGGTTCTCTTAGGATTCGAACCTCAGCAGAACAGTCCAAAAGCCTTGGGAGGAATTCGGTGAGTTTCTCCTGCAGTCGGGCTGTGAAAGAAATTTCAATTTCAGTGCAATGTCAAGCCTTCAGGCATAAAGAGCAGCCCTGTCTTAACAGGACACATTCTTAGAATACCTCCAGAACAATTCACATCCAATAAATTACAAGTCCAGGCAAATAAGTAGATTTTGACCAACCTAGAGGAATAGCTGGTGTTTTTGGTAGAAAGTTTAGCTAAAGGATGAATGTTTGTCAAGACATTAAGACAACGGCTTGTTCCACAGTGCTATATGATCTCGAAAGATCTACTTGAACAACTTCAGCAGGCACAACGTAATGCAATACTCCATGACGACTGCCAAGCAACGTTATCTTGGATTATACATTCCAATCTGCTGGTTTTAGGAGAATATTATCACATCACAAAAGGATTGTAGTAGGACAGATTTTAAGGAACATCTTAGAGAGTCATAGAGATGTACAGCATAGAGACAGACCTGGATGTAGGTTTGCTTGCTGAGCTGGAAGGTTCATTTTCAGACGCTTCATCACCATACTAGGTAACATCTTCAGTGAGCCTCCAGACAGGGGCTCACTGAAGATGTTACCTAGTTTGGTGACGAAATGTCTGAAAACAAACCTTCCAGCTCAGCGAGCAAACATACATCCAGAATCTCAACCTGAGCAACAAATCTTCTCAAAACTCACTAACAGAAACAGATGCTTCGGTCCAACTCATCCTTGCCGACCAGATATCCCAACCTAATCAGGTCCCACCTGCCAGCACCCAGCCCACATCCCTCTAAACCCTTCCTACTCATATACCCATCAAGATGCCTTTAAACGTTGTAACTGTATTAATCTCCTCTGGCAGCTTATTCCATACATGTACCACCCTCAGCGTGAAAAAGTTGTCCCTTAGATCCCTTTTACTTTTTTCCCCTCTTACGCTAAACCTATGTCCTCTAGTTCTGGACTCCTTCACCCCAGGGAAAAGACTTTGTCTATTTACCCTATCCATGCCCCTCATGATTTTATAAAGCTCTATAAGGTCACCCATCAGCCTCCAATGCTCCAAGGAAAACAGTCCCAGCCTATTCAACCTCTCCCAGTAGCTCAAATCCTCCAACACTGGCAACGTCTTTGTAAATCTTTTCTGAACCCTTTCAAGTTTCATAAAAACCTTCCAATGGGAAGGAGACCAGAATTGCTTGCAATATTCCAACAGTGGCCTAACCAATGTCCTATACAGCCGCAACATGACCTCCCAACTCCTGTACTCAATGCTCTGACCAATAAAGGAAAGCATACCAAACGCTGCCTTCACTATCCTATCTACCTGCGACTCCACTTTCAAGGAGCTATGAACCTGCACTCCAAGGTCTCTTTGTTCAGCAACACTCATAGAACATAGGAGAACATAGAAGAATACAGCGCAGTACAGGCCCTTTGGCCCTCGATGTTGCGCCGATCCAAGCCCACCTAACCTATACTAACCCACTATCCTCCATATACCTATCCAATGCCCGCTTAAATGCCCATAAAGAGGGAGAGTCCACCACTGCTACAGGCAGGGCATTCCATGAACTTACGACACGCTGAGTGAAGAACCTACCCCTAACTTCAGTCCTATATAGTGAGAAGGCTCATCGGGGAATGTGCAGAGTTAATTCAACTTTTCAGAAAACAAGACCCACAAAACCTTTCAAATGCACATCATTTCCATCTGGTTTCCAAGAATTTGCATTGCAAAGTATTGTGGTGTAGAACCCCACATGTACACCCTGCAGTTTTGGAATTATCCACCTTTGTGCATGAAATGGAGTTTTAGAACATAAAACAGAAATACAGCGCAGAACAGGCCCTTCAGCCCTCAATGTTGCGCCGACCTGTGAACTATTCTCAGCTCATCTCCCTACACTATCCCATTATCATCCATGTGCTTATCCAAGGATTGTTTAAATGCCCCTAAAGGCAGGTAAGGCATTCCATGCCCTTACCACTCTCTGAGTAAACAACCTGTCTCTGACATCTGTCTTAAATCTATCACCACTCAATTTGTAGTTTTGCAAATTACAAGCTGACATCATCATTCTAGGAAAAAGACTTCTACTGTCTACCCTACCTAATCCTCTGATCATCTTGTATGTGTCTAGCAAATCCCCTCTTAACCTTCTTCTTTCCAATGAGAACAGACCCAAGTCTTTCAGCCTTTCCTCATAAGACCTTCCCTCCAGACCAGGCAACATCCTGGTAAATCTCCTCTGCACCTTTTCCAATGCTTCTACATCCTTCCTGTAATGGGGTGACCAGAGCTGTACACAATATTCCTAGTGTGGCAGCACTAGTTGCAACATGATATTCCCGGCTCGGGTGGCAACTTACAGGGATCTATGCACATGGACTCCAAGATCCCTTTGCACATCCACACTACCAAGAATCTTTCCATTGACCCAGTATTCTGCCTACCTGCTATTCTTCCCAAAGTGCATCACCTCACATTTAGCTGCATTGAGCTCCATTTGCCACCTCTCAACCCAATTCTGCAGATTATCCAAGTCCTCCTGCAACCAGTAATATTCTTCCAAACTGTCCACTACTCCACTGACTTTAGTGTCATCTGCAAACTTACTAACCCATCCACCTATGCCTGCGTCTAAGTCATTTATAAAAATAATGAACAGCTGTGGTCCCAAAACAGATCCTTGTGGCACACCACTAGTAATCAGACTCCAGACTGAATATTTTCCATCAACACCACTCGCTGCCTTCTTTCAGAAAGCAAGTTTCTAATCCAAACTGCTAAATCACCCTCAATTCCATGCCTCTGCATTTTATCCAACAGCCTACCATGTAGAATCTTATCAGAGGCTTTACTGAAGTCCATGTATACCACATCAACTGCCCTACCCTCATCTACATGCTTGGTCACCTTCTCAAAAAACTCAATAAGGTTTGTGAGACACGACCTTGACAAAAACATGTTGACTATCTGAAATCAAATTATTGCTTGCTAGATGATTATAAATCCTATCTCTTATAATTCTTTCCAAAACCTTTCCTACAACAAAAATAAGGCTCACTGATCTATAATTACCTGAGTCATCTCTACTGCCCTTCCTGAACAAGGGCACATTTGCAATCCTCCAATGCTCTGCTACTAAACCTGTAGACAATGACGACTCAAATATCAAACCCTAAGGCTCTGCTATCTCCTCCCTCGCTTCCCAGAGAATCCTCGGATAAATCCCATC
>NC_057744.1:5534415-5575221 GCF_004010195.1 Chiloscyllium plagiosum | reverse complement strand
TGCCATTAAGTGTATAAGTCCTGCTAAGATTTGCTTTCCCAAAATGCAGCACCTCACATTTATCTAAATTAAACTCCATCTGCCACTTTTCAGCCCATTGGTCCATCTGATCAAGATCCTGTTGTAATCTGAGGTAACCCCCTTCGCTGTCCACTACACCTCCAATTTTGGTGTCATCTGCAAACTTACTAACTATACCTCTTACGCTCACATCCAAATCATTTATACAAATGATGAAAAGTAGTAGATCCAGCACCAATCCTTGTGGCACTCCACTGGTCACAGGCCTCCAATCTGAAAAACAACCCTCCACCACCACCCTCTGTCTTCTACCTTTGAGCCAATTTTGTATCTAAATGGCTAGCTCTCTCTGTATTCCATGAGATCTAACCTTGCTAGCCAGTGTCCTATGGGGAACCTTGTCAAACGCCTTACTGAAGTCCATATAGATCACATCTACCACTCTGCCCTCATCAATCCTCTTTGTTACTTCTTCAAAAAACTCAATCAAGTTTGTGAGACATGATTTCCCATTCACAAGGCCATGTTGACTATCCCTAATCAGTCCTTGCCTTTCCAAATACATGTACATCCTGTCCCCCAGGATTCCCTCCAACAACTTGCCCATAACCGAGGTCAGGCTCACTGGTCTACAGTTCTCTGGCTTGTCCTTACCACCCTTCTTAAGTAGTGGTACCATGTTAGCCAACCTCCAGTCTTCCGGCACCTCACCTGTGACTATCAATGATACAAATATCTCAGCAAGGGGCCCAGCAATCATTTCTTTAGCTTCCCACAGAGCTTTAGGGTACACCTGATCAGGTCCTGGGGATTTATCCACTTTTATGCATTTCAAGATATCCAGCACCTCCTCCTCTGTAATATGGACATTTTACAAGATGCCACCATTTATTTTCCTACATTCTACATCTTCTATGTCCTTTTCCATAGTAAACACTGATGCAAAATACTCGTTTAGTATCTCCCCCAACTCTGCGGCTCCACACAAAGGCTGTCTTGCTGATCTTTGAGGGGCCCTATTTTGTCCCTCGTTACCCTTTTGTCCTTAATATATGTGTAAAAACCTTTGCATTCTCCTTAACCCTGTTTGCCAAAGCTATTTCATGTCCCCTTTTTGCCCTCCTGATTTCCCTCTTCAGTATACTCTTGTTGCCTTTATACTCTAAGGATTCACTCGATCTCTCCTGTTAAAGGAGGAGATTAAGAAGTAGCATGATAGAAAGGTTTAGGCAAGCAATTCCAGAATTTTGGACATAGGCAGCTGGAAGAATAGCTGCCAATGGTGGACTATTAAAAAAAATAAGTGAAGTGTCAAAAGGCCAGAGTTGGAAGAGCAAATAAATCTCAGATGGTTATAAGGCTGGATGAGGTCACAGAGATATAGAACAGAGGCTATAGACGGATTTCAAAATATGGATGAGTATTCCCACATCTAGGAGGTTCTGGAAATCTGAAATAAAAAACAAACAAAAGCACTGGAAATATTCAGCATTTCAGACTGTTTCGGTGGCGAGGGGAACAGAGATGGAAGAGCTGATGACCTTTCACCAGAACATGGCAAGTAACCATTAGCATTCTCAAGCTTGACTTCGATCATCTTCCCATCAAGCTCTGCCCATAGCCAACAAGTTCCAAGTCCTTGTGATATATCGATCATACATGAAGCAGGCTTGTTGTGAACAATCTGCAAAGGACCAGGCATTTACAGGCAACAGATGCTTAACAGAGATAACGCCAGTATATCCACAATTAGTCTCTGGTTTATTGGACATGATTATAGAGTAAGTAGTCGATGACTATTGGGGATGTTGGCAAAGTTTTGATCTTAGTGACACAGGTGAAGGCTCAGATATTTTGACGTACACATTGATACCAATTGCCAATTTATACAGATGTTCTACAGTTTTACAAACAAATATGGCTATTATTCCGTACATCAAAGCTTGCCAAGCAAAAGTATTTAGGTCCAAATTACAATAAAGTTATTGTTGAAAAGTTTGTTATTCTGGTTAACTGGATGGCTAGTTTGCAATGCAGAGGGGTACCAGCTGAGGACACCATCAGAGCCCAGCCTTCTCACCTTGACATAGTGGTTGTTAGGTTCAACTCACCACCAGCCGGCTCTCTCTAATCAGAGAGTGGCCTAATGGGAATATGAGACTTTCATTTCACTGTTGAAAGACTAATAACGTTATGTCACAACACCAGTAGTGACAAGAAAGCCAGAATATATTTCCTAATCAATCTCCTCAGAGATATTATTACACAGTGTCATAGAGTCATAGAGATGTACAGCATGGAAACAGACCGTTCAGTCCAACTTGTCCATGCCGACCTGTCCCTATTGTAGTCCCACCTGCAGCACCCAGCCTATATCCCTCCAAACTCTTCCTATTCATATACCCATCCAGATGCCTTTAAAACCTTGCAATTTTAGTAGCTTCCACCACTTCCTCTGGCAGCTGATTCCATACTGTACCACCCTCTGCATGAAAAAGTTGCCCCTTAGATCTCTTTTATATCTTTCCCCCTCACCCTAAACCTAAACCGATTCCCTCTAGTTCTGGACTCCCCCACCCTAGAGAAAAGACTTTGTCTATTTATCCTATCCATGCCCCTCTTGCTGGGACTTGAATCAAGGCCTCCTGACTCAGGAGTATGGACATTACCACGAGAGCCCTTCAGAAAGCCAGGAATCTACTGAACACAGGACTGAACTCAACTGTGATTCTCCTTATTGATGTAAACATCAGAATGGTTTTCCGGCTTCCCAAATTACCACCATCTAGCAAAAATGCAATTTTAGCCACAACAGGGGGGATACCCAAAATTATTGGGAATCTTCAAGGATTGATTGGTACAATCAGCTTCTAACAGCAGGGTGGCAAGTTACCAGAAGCACTGATTTAAATTAGCTGGATAAAGAATCAGAGATGAGGATAACATTTTCAATGTAACTGGTCATGATAATTTCAAATGTGCTGCTGGGAAAGAAAATTCTGAACAGGAATTGGATGAGTGCTCAAAGAGCAAAGGTTTGCAGACCATGGGAAAAGTAGGAATAATGGAAGCTCTTCCAAAGGCCAGCACAGCTATGATGGGCTAAATGAGCCCCTCCTGTACTGTGTGAACTTAAGAACAAATGGTTAGTAAAAGACTTACAATCCATGTCTTCACCGAGGTAGGAACACCAGTGGTTTCTCATCATCTCCACCGCAGCCAGGTCTTCTTTGGAGAGCTCATTGGTGACAATCAGGTGCATGCAAGGAATGACCAGCTCATTCATTATGCTCAACCCTTCTGCTACACTATTTTCATCGCCACTTTCAAATAGGTCGGCTGCACAGGCATTCAGCTCCTGTAACAATCAGTGAGAAATGCAGATCAATACAGTACTCGCAAAAGTAATGCAAAAATTACAGTGTAAGGCACTCATTTTTCCACCACTCTACAGGCCTTTGGTGAGACTACAAACAGTTAAACAGCATGGAAACAGACCCTTCAAACCAACCAGTCCCAAACTGAACTAGTCCCACCTGTCTGCTCCTGGCCCATATCCCTCCAAATCTTTCCTATTCGTGTACTCATCGAAGTGTCTTTTAAAAGTTGTAACTATGCCCACATCCACCACTTCCACAAGCAAACCACGCTCAGTCCAAAAGACTTGCCCCACACGTCTTTTTTAAATCTCTCTCCTCAAAAATACACCTCCTTGTCTTGAAATCCCCCAACCTAGGGAAAAGACATTTACCATTAACCCCTCATGAATTTACAAACCTCGACAAGGTCACCTCTCACCCTCCAACTCTCTGGTGAGAGAAGTTCCAGCCTTTTTTTAATAACTCAAACCTTCCATACTTGGCGACATCCTGGAGTACTGTGTGCAGTTTTGATCTCCTTCTCTGAGGAAGGATGTTTTTGACTATGGAGGGAGTGCAATGATTAGATTAGATTACTTACAGCATGGAAACAGGCCCTTCGGCCAGAACAAGTCCACACTGACCCTCCGAAGAGCAACCCACCCAGACCCAGTCCCTTACATCTAACACTACGGGCAATTTAGCATGGCCAATTCACCTAACCTGCACATTTTTGGATTGTGGGAGGAAACCGGAGCACCTGGAGGAAACCCACGCAGACACGGGGAGAATGTGCAAACTCCACATAGACAGTTGCAACTCATTCAATGCTGGTCTGCCAGACTGATTCCTGGGATGGCAGGACTGAGGAGAAGTTTAAATGGTTAGGACTATGTTCACTGGACCAGACAGGGTAGATGCAGAAAGATGTTCTCAATGACATGGGAGTCCAGACCAGGGGCCACAGTTGAAGGATAAAGGGTAAACCATTTAGGACTGAGATGATGATAAATTCCTTAAGCCAGAGAGTGATAAGCATGTGGAATTCATTAACATCGAAAGCAGTCAAAGCCAAAACATTGCATGATCTCAAGAAGGAGTTGCATATAGCACTTGGGGCTAAAGAGATGAAAGGATGTAGGGGAAAAGTGGAACAGGCACTACCGGAATGAATGGTCAAGCTGGTTCAAAGGGCTGAATGGCCTGCCCTTGCTCCTATGTTTCTATAAATTAGAGAAGTTGGGATTGTTTACCTTGGAGAAGACTGAAGGGAAATCTGATAGCACTGTTCAAAATCATGAGAGGTTTGCTCAGAGTTTTTGGAAGAATATGTCCTCACTCAAAGGATTGAGAATGAGAGGGCACAGATTTAAAGTAATTAGCAGGAGAAGCAGAAGTGATGTGAGGAACATATTTTTCGCTCAATGACGGTTTAAGATCTGGAACGCGCTGCCACAGTGATGTGCAGGCAGGTTCAATCGAGACATTCAAAAGGTAACTAGACAGCTATTTGAAAAGGGATAAATGTGCAACATTAAGCAGAGAAGGCAAAAAGAATGTCATTAAATGAAACGTTCATCCAAAGCAGACACAATAAGTCCAATGGCCTCTTTTGATCCGATTCATTGCATGAAATGCTCAGGTCTTCACTATCGCACAGTTTGCCTTTCTCTGGTTGCTCACTACTGCTGGTAGTTGTCTATCGCCACAGACCCTTACCTAGCAAACACAGCAGGCAGAACACCCGCTTCCCAGCTGTCAAACTGCTATTCCATAGCAAGATACTCAGAAGAGAAGGGCTTGCTAATAATGTTCACAGTGAAACCTCCGTGCAAACATTTTCCCTATGGGACAACCGGCTTCCTCTTACATTTGTGGGCGGCACGGTGGGTGGGCGGCATGGTGGCACAGTGGTTAGCACTGCTGCCTCACAGCGCCGGAGACCCGGGTTCAATTCCCGACTCAGGCGACTGACTGTGTGGAGTTTGCACGTTCTCCCCGTGTCTGCGTGGGTTTCCTCCGGGTGCTCCGGTTTCCTCCCACATCACAAAGATGTGCAGGGTCAGGTGAATTGGCCATACTAAATTGCCCGTAGTGCTAGGTAAGGGGTAAATGTAGGGGTATGGGTGGGTTTCGCTTCGGCGGGTCGGTGTGGACTTGTTGGGCCGAAGGGCCTGTTTCCACACTGTAATCTAATCTAATCTCATGAATACACTGTGAACCATCAGGATTGACCAAGCAGTCTGGGGCTCTGGAAAAAAGCCAAGAGGCAACATGAAGTCTTCACTGTTCTAAAAGGATTTGACATGGAAGACAGAGGGTATGTGTTTCCTCTGGCAGCAAGAATAGACTGTAGAATAGGAACAAGAGGAGGTGATTCAATCCCTTGAGTCTGCTCCACCATTTAACAGGATCATGACTGATTAAATATTCCTCAAATCTACTTTGCTGCCATTTCCCCATAACCCTTGATTCCCCAACTGATCAACAATCTCTCTCAGCTTTAAACATACACAAGGACTCTGCCCCTACAGCTCTCTGTGGCAAGAGGTTCCAAAGACTTAGAACTCTCAGAAGAAATTCCTCCTCATCTCATTGGCATCCCCTTTATTCTGAGAATATGACCTCTGGTCCTAGACTCTACCATAAGGGGAAACATCCTCTCAGCATTTACCCTGTCAAGCCCCTTAAGAATCCGATATATTTCAATGAGATCGCCTCCTATTCCTTTGCACTCCAGTGGGTAGAGTGCCAACCTCTTTAGCCTTTGCTCAAAAGACAATCCCTCCAAACCAGAAATCATCCTTGCGTACCTTCTCTGAACTGCCTTCAATAAAATGATATCCTTCCTTAAACAAGTGGACCAAAACAGCTCATAGTACCCCAGTCTTGTCTTCACCTTGCTGCAGTAAGAATTCCCTTCTCTCTCACTTCACCCTTTGAAATAAGGACCAAAATTCCATTAGCCTTCCTGATTATCTGTTGCACCTGTGTAGTAGTTTTCTGTGTTTTGTGCACAAGTCCCCTAAATCTGCAGTTTTCTGCAGATTTTCTCGATTTAAATGATACTTTATTCTTTTGTTGTCCTTCCCAAATGAACAACAACACAGCTTTTCCTACATTACACTCTATTTTCCACTAACTTAACTTAACTAACTCTCTGTAAATGATTCTCTCTCAACTTGTCTTTTCAACTATTTTTGTGTTATTTACAAATTTGCTTCTTTCCTCTGAGTTATTAATACATATTGCAAAAGCTGCAGTCCCAGCAGTGATCACCGTGGAATCCTATTGGTCACAGGTTGCCAACCTGTATAAGAACCCCTTAACCTCACTCACTGTTTCCTGTGCATTAGCTAATTCTGTATTCATGCCAGTATACTACCTCTAACACCGTGGGCTCTTATGACAACTTTTTGAACTCCTCCTGGAGGTTTAAACACATCTCCTGGTTCCACTCCATCTACTCTGGTTCAGCCTTCCTTGAAAAACTCTAATAAATTAGTCAGACACAATTTCCCACTCATGAAGCCATGCTGACTCTGCTTGATCAGGTTATGATTTTCTGGATATTCTGTTACTTGATGATTGTTACTTATTTAATAATTTATTCCAGTACTTTTCCAACAATAGGTATTAGACTAATCAGGCTATAGTTTCCGGCTTTGGCTTCCATCTGACTTACAGACCATAAAGGGATTTCAGGAGAACCGCATTTGAAAATCTAGAGACTGGTTAGAATGTGGAACTTGTTATACAAGTTGAGTTGAGAAGTGAAGCAAGATTCCAGGGAAACTTAGATAAGTACATGATGGAGAAGGGAACAAATTCCAAATGCTGGAGAAACTCAGCAGGTCTGGCAGCATCTGTGGAGAGTTAGTGTTGAGTCTGGTGTATGACTCTTCTTCAGAACTGAAAGGAATAGAAACCTCTATTGACAAAGTAGGGTAGGAGGAGGCTTTGTGTAAAAGCACCAAATTGTAAAGCACGAATTGAGAGCTAAATAGCATATTCCTGTGCTGGAAGCTAATACTTTATAATTAAAGTTGCAAAAATATATATAGAATGATCAGCACAGAAGCCTTTAAATCAACTTGTCTTTCCAAGTATGGTTACGCAACACAATTACCCTCCAATTCTATCTCCTGGATCTCATTCATTCAGCATACCTTCTTATTCCCTTTTCTTTCACGTACTTGTCTAGTTTCCTATTAAATTATCTAAATAATTGGATCAGTCTTTTCTGAGTTTTCACATTCCAACCACTCTTAGGATTTATCAGGACTGCCAATTATTGGCTAAGCTTGAAAATACCAGTGCAAAAATTCTCAACAAATTTTGAACCCAAATTGACTCTAATTTTCTCTGCTGTGAACTTGATTAACAATTGACAGAAGCAGAAGAGTGACAGAAAGAAATTGGGTAGTTAGATGCAAATCAAGTGCAAGAGGAGAAATAAGGAGAAGACAAGGAAGAATGTTTGAGAAGAGGAGAAAAGACAGACAGAAAATAAACACAAGGAAGCAATTAAAACAATTTACATTTAAAATTCTCCAACATTTTACTAACTGTAGGAATGAGAGTCCACAGTTTAAATTGCTCCCTTTCTGGGTCAGAGAGTGGTATTACAGGAACTTAAATCTAATCAGTAAAAAGGTCCTGACAAGAATAAGTACCTGTCCTAACTTTCTGTGCTGAGACAATCAAAGTGTAACTGCAACAATGCCTTGAAGGTTATGGGGAGCTCGATGGTGAGCTGTAGGCCTGTGGCAGAGCAGTGCAGCAACCTGGGATACCTCAAAAAGTCAAAAAGGCCCTTCAGCCTATCAAATCTATGCTCGTCAAAACAACCACCTAACCATTCTAATCCCATTTTTTAGCACTGGGCCCATACTCTTGTGTGCTTTGACATTGCAAGTGCACATCAAATACTTCTTAAATGTTATGAGAGCTTCTGCCTCTACCACTGCTATAGGTAGTGATTGCCAGATTCCCACCACTCTCTGGGTGAAAAATAAAACTTTTCCTCACATCTCTTCCAAACCTCCTGCCCCTTACCATGAATCTATGTCTATGTCTATGAGTTATTAATCCCTCCAACAAGGGGAAAAAGCTTTTTCCTGCCTACCTTATTCAATTTTGTACATCTCAATCCTGTCCCACCCCAGTCACTTCTGTTCCAGGGAAAATAACCCCATCTATCCAATCTCTCTTTGTAATTAAAACTTTCCAGTCCAAGCAACATCTTGGTAAATTTTATCTGCACCCTCTCCATGGCAATCACATCCCTCTGTAATGTGAACTGCACACATTCCTGATGAAGGGCCTATGCCTGAAATGTCGATTTTCCTGCTCCCCGGATGCTGCCTGACCCACTGTGCTTTTCCAGTGCTATGCTTTTTGACTCTGATCTCCAGCATAGGCAGTCCTCAGTTTCTGTCTCTCTTACTCAGGCTGTGGCCTAACCAACCATTTTTTAAAAAAGCAGTTCCAGCATCACCACCCTGCCCTTAAACTTTATGCCGCAGCGAATAAAGGCAAGTATCTTATATGCCTACTTTATCAGCCTGTCCTGATACCCTTAGGGACCAGTGCAAGTGGATATCTTGGCCCCTCTGATCCTCACCGCTTCCCAAGCTCGTGCCATTCATCATGTATCTTCTGGTCTTGTTTGTCCTGTCCAAACGAAGGATCAGCTCCTTGCCACAAGACACTGGATGACTTACACACGAATAACGGCATCCACATTAAACATGCAGTTACTATGGCAGCACATGCTCTCAGTAAGAGCTTCCTGGCGTTCAGTTAAGGAGTGGGTGAGAGACACAGTAAATGCCTATCAGTTTCAGTACTCTAAGTTGTGAATGTATTTGAGATGCATAAACAGCACGAGACCTCATGCAGCAGCCTAGCCTACCAACCACAGAGAATGATAACAGCAGAAAGAGAGAAAAGTAATTAAAACTGTGATTGCTGCAAATCTGAACTAAAACTGGAAACCACATGAAACAGTCTGTTAACTAGAAAATAAGGAATGACTAACCTTTCAGATAGAGTGTTTCAAATCTATAAACTACACCTGATACATTAACCTGTTTTTAGTACTTGAAGTGTTGCTTATTGCTTAAGTTTTAAAGTTTTCAACAAGAGAGTCAAACTTATCCATGCATTCCTCTTCTTAAAATATCACTGACCAGAAGGCATTTTCTTCTGTAATATGCAATTAGTGTCTCATCAATTCCTCTGTTCTTTCCATTCTTCAGTAGCTTCAAGTTGCTGTGGTATGCGTGGACCAAATAAGTCAAAGATTCACGGCATCTGAAAGCAAGTACCAAATATTAGTTCAGAATATCATTAGGAGATTGATTCTATCATGGTTACAAGAAGTGTCTGACTAAGACAAGAGAAGATCGTTCAACCCATCAATCCAATTGCCATTGACATGCAACGCCTTTTCCGTTAAACCTCATCCCTACGTCTTCCATTAAGAGTTCTTTCTAAGGTGGGGGAAGTGATGCCCATTTAAACCACAAGGACTAGAACACTCTGTTTACTTTCCAAGCATTCCAAAGGAATTCCATCCTGCTTTTCAAGCAATCAATACGTACTTGCCATTTTGATAGCACTCCAGTCCAGTAAGGAGATAGACAGAAACCTTCCGGAACAAACTGTAGTCCTCATGCCATTCCTGTAAATGAAACCAGGAACATGTCATTGAATTAATTACTGAAATGTGGTGTAAAAAGCTCCCAACAGTCTAATAACCTTGGTCACAGTGGCTGCCACAGTCAATGCTATCAGTTTTCATTCACTGCATCTGTGAGCATGTTTAGAAGGCAAATGTGCAATTTCTGGATTCCACTTAAATCCAAATGCTGCGTGGAAAGAATTCTCAGGGAAGGCTGAAAATGGCTTTCGTAACTGGCAAAATAAAAATGACCAAAAAACAAAACAAGAGGAAAACCCAATAGGAGTGTTACAACTAAAGTGGAAAAACTAAGGTCCCCGTCGGACTGTGTGCATTTGCAACAACAACAATGGCCTTGTCCTTCTTCATTAAGGAGCCCAAATAAAACTCTGCATTGTTGGTCTACCTACAGCAGGTGGACTGCAGCGGTTCAAGAAGGCAGCCTACCACTACCTTCTCAAGGGCAAATAGGGACAGGTAATAATGCTGGCTCAGTCAGCAAAGCACACTGTCCATGAGTGAATAAAAAAAAACATACAGAAGGCTAATGCAGCTTCACCTTGTATTCCTGCATGTCCATATCTGAGGGTCCAATGAGCTTCAGCTTTGATTGTGCCACCTTCATTATACTTATAGACCTAGGAGTTGATCACAAGACGGTGGGTTACGTTTTGAAGCAATATGTGAGTCCACAGATTGTTAAATACATTTTAAGCATGTGGATCCATGAGTCAAACTCTGTGTCCTTCCACCTTGGGTTCTGATGCCTGGCAATGCTGACACAACAAAATTTCATTTTGCTGCCAGTTGTTTATAGTCCAAGTGCTGTAATGTTCACAAGGTTCGCGGTGTGGCTGGTACGAATTCATAGCACAAAATTGTCCAGTAAAGGAGCAATAACAAGCATTATGTGGGAAGCAGGAAGTACTGCAGAGGTTGGGTCCTTTTTAAAATTCTAGAGCCTTAGTGTACATCCTCCTGAGGTTTTACCCAAACAAACAGCACATTTGCCTTACCTCACTCCTCCAGTTTTGATCTAAATGCTGCTTGAATCCCAAGAGGAAGTATCCTCAATCTGGATTCAAATAGAGCTCCACCTTCTAATTTACATTTACAAACTCAGACCTGAGTGATTTTTCAAGTGTGAAACAGTGTGCAAAAAATAACTCTCGGAAAATCACCCCCATTTCAACATCCATTTTTTGATTATTAGAAACAATTATGCATTGACTTTTCTTTTGATGATTTTGCTTCCACATCATACTTTTCATTATAACCACTCCTGCTTCATTATGTTGAAGGTGTTGATTAAATATATGTTGTTGCTGTTGATCTACATAGGGCGGAAATTGGACATTGAAAGCAGGAGTTCGACATGCACAGGGTTAAACTGATCTCCACCTTTCATCGTAGCTGAGGTTTTTATCTGCAAACTGTTCCAGAAGTGTCCGCTCGATCACCCGTTTGGAAGCTTTGTTCTGAAAGAAGTAAACGAGAACGTGCTGGAGCCGAGGATCATTCTGAGGTGTTGGCTTGTCCTTGGCCAAGTCAAACAGCCGTGAGTACTCTTCATGGAATGCCTAGGGATGGTGGTGCAGCAGGGTGGGAAAAGGAGAGATCAGAAACATGCAACTCAGCACCAAATCATAACTTGGAGGCTGAAAGAAAACCAGCAAAAACTTACGAATGGTGAAAACTAAAAACAGACAATGAGAGGCACCATCTTGGAGAGATGGTTAGAGATCAGAACTAGTGTGCAACAAACAACATAGTTTTTTTTATAGTACTGACCAAATCAAAGAGGGGCAGTAAGTATCCCTACACCAGCTCTGATGAGGCCACTCCATCCAGATCACTGACTTATTTAAGGAAGGATATACTCATATGGGAGATAGTATAGTGAAGGGTCACAATGTTAGTTTCTGGAATAAGAGGGTTATCTTCTGTATAAATTGGGCTTATACTCTCTAATCTTCAGGAAAATGAGATATATCAAAAGACAATAGATTCTGAGGGGACTTGATAGGCCTGAGACTGAAAGGTTGTTGCCCACTGGTTAGGCATGCTAGCATATGGGATTGATCATTCAGGACTGAGATGAGGAGCACTTTTTTCATTCAAAGGGCTGTGACCTTATAGAATTCCTGATCATAGAGAGTTTCCATCAATGAGTGCATTTAAGATACAGATTTGATTTCTTCGCAAATCAAAGGATATGGGAAGTTGTGTTGAAGAAAATCATCCATAATTATATATTGAATTACAGAGTTGGTGGTTCAAGGGCCCATAAGATTTAGGAGCAAGAGTAGTAGACATCACAGTTCTTGATTTCAGTGACATCTCATTTTTCACTTCAACTTCTAACATGCAAAAGTGTTTTCGTTATAAGATAACAAACAGCCAACCATCTAAATAGAGCCACTGGGAGCCACGGCAGGAAGAATAGGCCTGAAGGGTCGATGTCAAAAAATGTGTAACAAAGCTGTCTCTTTAGAGATAGCTACTACCCAATAGATTTACTAATGCCTTAACTTTTGTGGAACAGAACACGTGTTTAATAACTTAATGCAGAGGTGCCTTAAACACATTCTCTGTGCTTTAGAAAATACTTAATGTAGCATTTGTTTCACTTGAATGACAGTGAGAGAGAAAATACTAAAACCACAACACTTCTGTCTAATTTCCAACTTCCAATCAATTTATCAATCACTTTTTCAGTGATTGCACAATTAAATACAGTGAAAGTGGAGGGTGCATTTACAAAATTATTTATCATGCACATTCAGAAGTACAGAGCACAATTGTTATTGGATAAAAGCAAATTACTGCACAATGGTTTTTTTGAGTTTTTCTGAAGAAGTTATATTTATGTTAACAGTTTTTGTCTCCACAGATGTCACCAGGCCTGCTAAGCATCTCTATCCAGCACCTTCTCCTGTTGTTGCAGTTAATTAACTAATTTAATTGATTTAACCATTTACTTGCTTTTCTCCATTCTAATGCACATGTAGCCTAGTAGGCTTGGATGCAGGTGTAAAATTTAACTTTATCTTCTCATCAATGCTTAACAAGTTGCTGAAACTAGTTTCTCTTCCACGCCCCCCCCACCCCTCCCCACTCCACATCATATCACACATTCTCCAGGGAAACCATATTCAAAGAGGACAATCAATCAAATAAGACTCATAATTTATGCTTAGAATCCATTCAAGGACTAGCCACCCGGGTCCCAGAGATCAGGATGGACTTTGGGTCTTTGGATAACTACCCGTAATTTTTAAGGCTTAAGATATGTTTACGGTACCAGGCAATAGTAGCATTAGACAAGAATAAAGGTGTAATCCCCCTCTGAGTAACCTGTTAACTTTACTGTATGCAGTGTAAAATCTAGCCATATTGGTCAGGAATGTAGAAATCAAAATACAGATATTGGAATTGTGAAAATAATGAGCTTCCTCAAAATATCTTTTTAGTTATTGATAATCTGCTGTGTGTTTTCAATCATTTCTATTCTTTTAGATTAGATTAGATTACATTACAGTGTGGAAACAGGCCCTTCGGCCCAACAAGTCCACACCGACCCGCCAAAGCGAAACCCACCCATACCCCTACATTTACCCCTTACACAACACTACGGGCAATTTAGCATGGCCAATTCACCTGACCCTGCACATCTTTTGTGACTGTGGGAGGAAACCGGAGCACCCGGAGGAAACCCACGCAGACACGGGGAGAACGTGCAAACTCCACACAGTCAGTCGCCTGAGGCGGGAATTGAACCCGGGTCTCAGGCGCTGTGAGGCAGCAGTGCTAACCACTGTGCCACCGTGCAGGATTTCAGCTAAACTCTGCTTCCTGTATCCCAGCTCCAACCACATCAGATTCATCCATCACCCTATACCTGCTGACTTATACTGGCCACTGGTCAGGTCAAATTTCGATTCAAAAATAGTTTTCCTTGCTTTCAAATTTCTTCATAGTCTCAACCACTCTCTTTCTCTAAGCTCTGTCACATCTACAAACTTCAGGGATATTTATGCTGACCTCTTCAGCATATCTAATATTAATTAATCAACTGAGAGAAGCTGTGCCATCAGATGTCTGCATCCCCCTTCCCCTCACTCCACCCCGACACAACCCAGAACTCTTCACTTCCCTCTCCTGTTAAGATCTTCTTTAAACCCTCCACTTCAGCCAAACCTTTGGTCACTTCTCCTAATGAGACTTGATTAGGTTAGATTCTCTACAGTGTGAAAACAGGCCCTCCGGCCCAACAAGTCCACACCGACCCTCCGAAGAGGAACCCACCCCGCCCCCCCCCCGACTAATGCTCCTAATAACTATGGACAATTTAGCATGGCCAATTTTCACCTGAACTACACACCTTTGTGACTGTGGGAGGAAACCGGAGCACCCGGAGGAAACCCACACAGACACAGGGAGAATGTGCAAACTTGGTTTGGTCACGTTCTTATGAAGCCATTTGGAACTATGAAGGTGCAACGTCTCACTGAATAACTTGTTAAATTCACTGTTGATCATGACTATGTTGGTCAGCAAAGTGGGAATAAAGAGAAATATGAGATACAAATGTGAGGAACCTGAAATCAAAATAAAATTCTACATTATCGCTTTAATGTCTCTTAAGTCGCTGATAGCGTGTTGTGCATTTTCAGCCATTTCTATCCTTGTTCCTAGGGGTTCAGGTCAAGCCTTAGGCCCTTGCTTCTGTGCATTTTTAAAGTGTGCAGCTACACTCTGAGTGGCAAAAGGTACATCACTGGCATGAGGAAGAGGAAAAGAAATCAGCAAGCTTTCCACCTGATTGTCCCAGCTTCCCAGGGGCAGGCTGGAAAATGGGGCTGACATGATAACCAAGATCAGCACAAAATCATTGAATGCTGGAACAGGTTTGACAGGCCAAATGGCCTATTCTCCTTCCTATGTTCCTACAAGTACTAGTTATCAGATCAGTTCTGATACCAGACAAGTAACCTTCAAAAGAGCACGATATAAATACCTTAAGTGAGATACATTTTTAGGGCTACAGGGAAAGAGAAGAGGGAATCAATCTAATTGAGTTTAATCCAACATAAAGAGTTGGCACAAGGCACAATGCGATAAATGGCCTCCTTCTGCAGTGTAAGATTGAGTAAGAAATGGTGTTCCAACATGAGGAGCTTGTAAAGGGAGTAGGATATCAGAAGATATTAAATCCACAGGAAATGTACACAACCCAGGTGGAAATTCGGCACAACACGGTTCTAAAAACTGCATGCACAGCAAAGCACTTAATAGAAATACCTTTATTAGCCCTGCCTCAGCACCATCCCGATCATAGACTTCTCTGGACTTGACAATAGCCAGAATGATGCCTTGCATAGCCGGACTTAACATTTCCTGCCACAAGAGGGCAGAAGGAGGAAAAACATCAAGAACAGACAGACAAAATGAGAAAGGTCATCAAACCAAAGACACATGAAAGGTACAAGCTGTACATAAACTGCAAAATCCTTACTGAATTGCAAAAACATATGGGTGGCAGCCAATGAGTCTCGCGCCAAAAATCTGTGTCGTTTGAATAGGATTATGGTTTTCAAACTGGAGACTTGTGATAGGATTGGGAGAATTTGTAATCCCCAGGGGATTGAGAATTGGATGAAAGATGAAACATCTGTACAGAGGCTGGGTCCCGTCACTAAGTCACCCTTTATTTACTAGGGCCCAGTTCACTGGCTGTGACCGGCCAGCCAGCTCAGAGTCAATTCTCAACTGCAGAGATTCTGAGCTCCTGATTACGGGGTTTTTAGGGAAATCAAAAAGGGAATGCACGTGCCCACATCCAATGCTCCATCGATGACCATCACATGGTTCACGGACTCCACAGCTCCACAAAACAAGCAGCTGGGCTGAGAGTCCGTGAACCACCACAATCTGCAGTTGCAGGGGACTGCCATGCGCAGTACCCTCCACCCCAGATCCCTGAGAGAAAGAGGGAGAACTCCTGCGTAGAGTGCCATCCACTGGGGATCCCTACTACCCGGTGGCAAATGGGCACGCCAAGGCGTGTCCGGGTGGTGAATGAGGGAGAAAAGGTGGACGGTGTGCAGCAGCAGTCTGTACAAGGCCCGCCATGATATGTCCCTGAAGGGGAAACTCCTGAATACATTTGGTCAGCCAAGGCTTTCTTGATTGGTTCAAAGTTAAAAATCACACAACACCAGGTTATAGTCCAACAGGTTTAATTGGAAGCACACTAGCTTTCGGGGCGCCGCTCCTTCATCAGGTGCTTATGGAGGACACAATTGTAAGGCACAGAATTTATAGCAAAAGTTTACAGTGCTCCGAAAGCTAATGTGCTTCCAATTAAATCTGTTGGACTATAACCTGGTGTTGTGTGATTTTTAACTTTGTACACCCCAGTCCAACACGGGTATCTCCAAATCTTGATTGGGGTTGTTAACTTGAACCAATCAAAAACCTTGCAGTTACAGAGGTCAACCTGGTCCCAAATCACTACAAAAGTGCTTAAGGATGAGGAAGGTGCTTACTTGGAAAGTAGGGTAGTAGTTGACAAAGAGAAAGGACGACAATGAATTGAGATCTACAGCCAGCTACTTCTCAATTATTTCAAGGCTACACAAACTATCCCTGGATCCATGTTCTGCAAACATTTTCCCTATTTACATTTGTAATTAGTAATTCTATACATTCCTGGATTGTTGCCTGAGTAACACATTTCTGTCTTTGCCAATCAAAACTTTTGCCATTATTTACAGAGTGTTCCGGGGATGTGTCAATATTTTTGAGGTGGTTCCCTGGGCATTAGCAGAAAGAGTGATGGATGAAGAACTCCAAAGTACGTTTCCAAGGGCATGCACATCTATTTTAAAAAGAAAAAGGTACAATAGTACACGGAAAGGGAGGGTGTGCGGGGGGAATGGGGTTAAACGGATGGTTCTCACAAGTGATGATATTAAGATTAACAGCAGCACAGTGTACACATTGTGACAGGGTGGTGAAACATTAATTAATTAGAGTGATTATGGAAGCATACCAAGGAAACTGGGCTTTTGTTTGCAGAATGTGGAGTTTTTTGATTCAATACCCATTCCCGAGGAGGGATTGAGTTAGGAAGGGGGAATTGGACAGTTGGCAAACCTAAACTAGTCGCAACACTTTACAAAAGACGACTCTAGAGCAGCAATGTAATAGTTTTTTTTAATAATTCATTCATGGGAAGTGGCCATCATCAGCGTTCCATATAACTTCCTTTACGGCTGTGTAGACCTCCAAGGTCTGTGCCTGGCTGTGACTAAATTCCCGTGATTGCCACGTCAACGCCAATCACCTTGCAGCGGCTGCATGAATGTGCAGCTCAGAGAGAACTTTGGTTGTCGCTGGTTCAGCCAACACGTGTTGTCCATCTCTAACTGCCCTTGCGCTGCTTTCTTGAACAGCTGCCACATGATGTTGGTAGAACTCTGTCAAGGAGGGAGTTCCAGGATTTTCACCCAGCAGCAGTGAAGGGAAATGGTGTTATATTTCTAAGTCAGGATGGAGTGCGACTTTGAAGGGAAGTGGTGGCATTCCCATCTGCTGCCCTTGTCTTTCGAGATGGTGGAGTATGTAGTTTGAAAAGTGAAGGAATCTGGGTGAGTTGCTGCAGTGCACCTTGTAAACGGTACATATTGCTGCTACCGCGTAGTGGTGAAGGGAGTGGATGTTGAAGGTGGTGGCAGGGGTGCTGATCAAACAAACTGCCTTATCCAAGACATTGTCAAACCTCTTGGGGGCTTGGAGCTGCACTCATCCAGCTTAGGAGGATGTCATAAACCTAGGAGTGAGAGGCATGTGGCGAGACACAGGCAGTGGGGCAATCTGTTTACCTATTACACCTTGCACCAAAGTAAATAGAAAATTATTAAAACAAAAAACAAATGGAACCTCAAAGAACTTTTTCAACATTTGCAGTAACCCTAAAAAACATTAGTTTAGTTTTAACAACACACATTTGGCACTTTTATATTTTAAGGGCTCCACATTTGCATCATCAACTGTAGAAACAGTCTGAACCGAGCTGAGAACTCGAGCAAGGGACTCCAAACACACATTGGAGGAATATGCAGTGAGAATACCTGACTGACTGAACCTTACTCTGGTTTCAGTCAGAGCTGATTGACACAGCACAGGGTGAGCACAGGGGCAAAAACACATCATGTTCAAACTGGTGTAACATTATGCGGACATTTTCTTTTCCAGATTTTAATCTACACCCCTTCAGAAAGGGACCATAGATATGCTACACTGAGTGCCTTGTGCAGAGAATGGTTAATGCTGCTTATAAGGTCTCCTATGGAGTTGGTACCTCTTCATTGTAGCCATCGGCATCATGTCGAACCATAACCTTTCCAACATTAGGGATCTCCACCTCGGAGATCTGGGTACCAGTGCTTTCAGGCTGTTCTTGTTCTCTGGTTGGCTCTTGTTTTGGTTCGGGCTCAAGTTCAGGTTCAGCCTCAGCCTCGGTCTCCACCTCAGCCTCAGCCTTGGGCTCGGGGTCAGGCTTGGACTCAGGCTCCAGTTCTGTCTTCTCTCCTGTTTCTTTGGTTTCCTGCTCTGTACTTGGCTGGCTTGGACAGAATTGGAAGAGCAGAAAGGAAAGCATACAGGGAGGGAAATGGGGAAAAAAGCAAGGAAAAAGAAAAGGTGATAGAAGCAGGTAGTCATTTGATTGACAGGTAAGGCAAGATAGAATGCACTTGTTAATATTTCTGCTCACATCCAAGCAAACCACCTTGAGCAGCAGAAAGGGCATCGTGTTTCTGTATATTACTGCAGTAGTCATGTTTCTGTACAATAGCGCAGTGGTCACATTACAGGACAGAGTGATCGACAGGTTTGGACCAGTGTATCCAAAGAATCCTACCCATTTGTACTAATTGAAATGAAGCTCACAATGAAATAATGGTGGCCAGAAAGTTTGTAAGAATCAACAAAGTTAACAAACATTTAGAAGAGGAAATCTGCCGTCCTCAAGGAAGGTAACTCATGTAACTTGCACATGTCACTCCTGACCCACAATGTGGCTGACTCTTAACCCCTGCCCTTGGAAATGGCTGAGCAGACCACGCAAATAAACTAAAAACTATAACACACTCAAACTTCACATGGTTAAAAGGTAGTGGAACTCTGAAGAAGGGCTTATGCCCGAAACGTCGACTCTCCTGTTCCTTTGATGTTGCCTGACCGGCTGCGCTTTTCCAGCAACACATTTTTAAGCTCTGATCTCCAGCATCTGCAGTCCCCATTTCTCCTCCTTAAAGGTAGTGGAACACCAACATTTCTCCAAGGAAATTAAGAGTGGGCAGTAAATGGTGGATTTAACCAAATAAACAAAACAAAAATGAACAATGTTTGTGGTTGTCAGATAGGGTCAAGGTTAGACCTGAATATAAAAACAAAGTGCTGCTGAAACTCAGCACGTCCGACAGTATCTGTGGAGAGAAAAAGGGAGTTAATATTTTGAGTCCAGTATCACTCTTCTTCCAGACACTACTTCTGTTCTGAAGAAGGGGAATTGGATTTGCAACATTAACTCTGTCTCATTCTCTATCGTTACTGCCAGACTTGCTGAGTTTTTCCTGCACTGGTTTCATTATATAACATATGAAGAATATTTGAGGACTCTGTTTATCCTCGATTGAGTTTAGAAGGATGTGAAGAGATCCAATTGAAACAAACAATACTGAATGGCCTGGACAGTGTAAATGTCAGGATGATGTTTCTATTGGTAGGAGAGACTAGGACATGAGGGCACAGCCTTAGGAGTAAAGGGAAGACCTTTTAGAATGGAGATAAGGAGAAACTTCTTCAGCCAGAGAGTGGGGAATCTGTGGAATTCATTGTCACAGAAGGTTGGGGAGGCCAGGTCATTGAGTATATTTAAGACTGAGAGATAGGTTCTTGAGTATCTTGAGGATCAAGGGTTACAGGGAGAAAGCGGGAGAATAAGGTTGAGAAACTGATCAGCCATGATTGAACGGCTTGATGGGCTGAATGGCCTAATTTCTGCTCTTATGACTTATGGTCTTGTAATTATATACAAGTATTTTGAAATCCAAACACAATGCAACTGCTTAAAGAATACAAGTTAATCAAACAATATTAGGTCCACAGGAACTGCAGTATTTTGCTTTCATTAGAGACAAATATGTTAGTTCCACTGTGTCATTCACTCAGGAATAGTACATGCAAAGACAGGGTAGCGATGGCTTATGGGACTCTTGTTCATGGTAACAATTCTGAAAGGATGAATGTTGAAGATGACTTTAAATTCCACCCAATCTGGTGGTGTCAAAGGACTTTTGTGGGGGGAGGAAATGGCAGAACATCTCCGGGACACCCGCACCAATCAACCACACCGCCCCGTGGCCCAACATTTCAACTCCCCCTCCCACTCTGCCGAGGACGTGGAGGTCCTGGGCCTCCTTCACCGCCGCTCCCTCACCACCAGACGCCTGGAGGAAGAATGCCTCATCTTCCGCCTCGGAACACTTCAACCCCAGGGCATCAATGTGGACTTCAACAGTTTCCTCATTTCCCCTTCCCCCACCTCACCCTAGTCCCAAACTTCCAGCTCATGCTCTTCCAGCACCACTGATCCAGAATCTGGTTTCCAGCATCTGCAGTCATTGTTTTTATCTAAAGATTGTGTAGACTATCCACAGGTCTCCCAATGGCCTGGGAACAATGTCTACCAATAAATGTAACTTGTATATCATTGCTATCATTACAATAAACAGCATCTTCACCATGTACACTCAGTACTTCGCTATCTATGTCTGTCAACATAATGTGCTAGGACTTGATTGGCACCTGTATAATCCCTGGTCCGCATCACTCAATCTCCATCGGGGTACAAGGACAGGCTTCTGCTCCATTGCAATTAGTGTTGTGTGAACTTCAAAGTCTGCCTCAACTACCAGACCCTCTTATCTGAAGGGCAGCATCTCTGACCAGGCAGACCTTTTGTTTTGTCGTACTGCAGCTGATGAAATTACTTCAAAACACAGTCACATTCCTTCATGGGGCGGTGATGGTCAAGTGACATCAATCCAGAGACCCAGGTTTATGTTCTGGGGACCCAGGTTTGAATCCCACCATGACAAGTGGTGGACATTGAATTTAATAAAAATCGGGAATTAAAAATCTAATGATGACCACGAAACCATTGTCAATTGTCAGGAAACACCCATCTGGCTCACTAATCCCCTGTAGGGAAGGAAACTGCCTTCCATATCTGGTCCATGTGACAACAACATGGCTGACTCTTAACTGTCCTCTGGAGAATGAGAGGTGGCCATTAAGTGCTGGCCCTGCCAACTATTCCCACATCCCATGAATGAATATTAAAGAGAAGGTTACAGCAGAGACTGTTGTACAACTGTATCACAGCCATTTTGCACAAAGCAAGATCCCACAAACAGCTATGAGATAAATGGGAAGTTAATCTATTTCTAGTTTTGGGAAGAATGTCAGTGAGGAGACTGGGACAAATTGTCCAACAGAATGTTTGCTGCCCACCTCTACCAAATCTTCAACATAAAGTCTTCGCCAAAAGGAATGAGGGATCAGATCATTACGACACACCATGATCATTCCCTTCATGAAGTCATTTTTTTAAAAGATAAAATCACCATATTATCAAAATGAGAATGAAAGGTGGGTGCTGAGACGTACACTAAAATTTCCACACATGATCTGCATGACAAATGAAGAGATGGTTGATACTGCAAGAGCATAAAGAATTCTACAACAACGTGTCATCCAAAAATAAAATGCTAAAATGTCAGTATTTCAACTTTTTGATCAGAGTTGGAAAGATACAGAAATCTCTTCCAGGGGAAAGAGGGGCCAACTGAGGAGTGACTGGACTATTGACTGGGGGTTAGTTAGGTCAGTTGGCTGGATAGTTGGTTTGTGGCGCAGTGTGACACCAACAGCATGGCTTCAATTCCCACACGGTGGCAGAGATTACCATGAAGGTCCTACTTCCTCAGTCTCGCCTGCGATCGCCTACTGCATTAAACTCACCACCAGTTTACACCAGACATCGAGATTAGGGTGCCCATGAACACGGGTCAATGAAAGTCAGTACAATTTGTACAAAAAGCAATCAGAAAGGTCAAAAACGTACTTTATCTTATTCAAAGAGGACTGGAAATAATAAAGGGAACCTGATCTGATTGAAGGGACTACCATAAGGAATAGGAACAATTAGCCATTTGGCCCCTTGAGCCGGCTCCACCTTTTAATAGGATCATGGTTGATCCAGCATTCCTAATGTCCCCTTTCCTGCTCTTTCCCCATTCCCATACAGTTAGATTTAGGAAAATCTTAACGGGACTCCAAGACTTAAATTAAACAGAGGGATTACACAAAATAGGGACATGTCCCCTGAAATTTAAAAGCTTAAAGGAGGATTTGATCAAATGTTTCATGATGTTGTAGGGTACAGATGGGTTGACAAAGAGAAGCTCCTGACTGGGGGCAGAGGAAGTACCAAATAACAGCCAATCACTTCATGAGTTGTATTAGAACAATATTCTATTCAAGAAAGGTGGTAGCGATTTGGAACTCAACTGGCAATTCATGCGGTCTCAAACATTCATTTTAAATCTGAGTTTGACACATTTTTTGCTAACTAACAGTAAAATATAGAGCTTGTCAATACAACCACAACTTCAGTTCATGGGGAGACAGGCTCATGGGGATAACGGCACTGATCTGTCACGATGCTCATGTTAAACCCGTTTAAACTAGACTTTTTTCTTTCCCTTTGAAACCTTTAAGGCAGGCCAGATGGCAAAGAAAACAGCAGCTCAGTCTCTCTCACCTCCTTCAAAGCAGCTTCTGCTCCGGCATTCTCATAGGAGGTAGCAGCTTTCTCAATTGCCTGGGCAGTCTGCTCCTTCACCAAAATGGCATGCTTGGCTGAAGCAGAGCATGTATTCTGTTGACATGCCACAGTCTGTTCTATGGGGCACAGAACAAAATCAAAATTGACAGAATTACCATTTTTTATATCAAGGAAGGCTGCAATTTCGGATTCTTCATAGTCCCCAGATTACAGATATACAAAACAAAACATCAAGTGTTGGATTGTAGAATATAATAAACAACAAGTGCAAAAGCAATTTAATTTGCATGTAAACAAAACATTAACACACCCTTCCTTTCCAGAAGGCTTAACATCCTTTACAAAGCTGACCTTATTGGAAAGTTGTAAGATGCACAAAACCTCAGCATCTTACATTCTAACGGCAATTAGTTTTGATCTGTGCTCTTCGTCAGTAATCTCCCCAGCCCTATAACCTTCCAAGATCTCTGCATATAGTCAGTTCTGGCCACTTTCACATCACTGATTTTCCTGAGGTAGAGGCGAAGAGGTCAAGGAAAGGAATACCAGGAGGATGGCCCTACATAACCATCAGTGGTGGATGAAAACAGGTAGTGCTGAAGAGGCCAGAGCACGGAGCATAGATATCTCAGAGGGGTGTTAGACTGGAAGGGAATATAGCAATGCAGGCAAGGAAATGGAGAGATTTGAAAACAAGGGTGATATTTTTACAATCAAGACAAAACTCAACTGCGAACCGATGTCGGTCAGGAAATATGAGGCAATGAGTTGTCATAGTGGAGTCCAGAGACAACAAAAGCAGGAACAAAAGTTGCAGATGAGCTGAAGCAGTAGCACATGGTCTGAGCAATGCCACAGCTATGTGGTCAGAAGCTCATCTTCCAGTCAAATATGACACCAAAGAGTCTGATGGGGAAATTACCCAATTACCTTGATTCTGGCAGGTAATAATGGCAACATATGTAGGGGAGTGTTAACATCTGTTGAAAGTTTATATTTTTATAAATTATCTCTCAGTTTCCAAGTGCTCTCACTTAAATCTATTTGTTCTTTAGTGATTCCCCTGACAGTGGAAACACTTTCTCATTATGTACAGATTGTTCAGCTATAACTCCCATTTCACTAATGTGAACTCATTACAACATGATTGACAAATTGGTGACATTGTTTCTATAGCACGAATTTTTAAAGCGTGTATTAGTTATAATGCGATTCTGGCCCCATTAATTTAGATGGTGCTGCTATTACCTGATTTCCTTACCTGATATGGGGTTGCACGAGAATGGAACTACCACGTTAGAGCAGAACTGATCGTATCCCTTCAATACACCATCTAATTTGAATCAACTCTATTAAGCCTGAAGAGAACAAACCAAGCTGTACAGAAATGCATCTATTTATGGCTGGTACCTTTCTCGTAGTTTAAGATGGCGGTGGCGGAAGGGCGGGTGGTGTTTGGGATCTGTGCTCACATGCTCCCGCACACCTGGTCAGCCACATTCTTCCTCATTCTTTTTTGTTTTGTTTCTCCATTTCTCTTTTGCACTAACATTAACCTTTTCTTCTTTTCTGCGGATGTGATGGAGGGAGGACCTGCAATGTGATGTTTCTGAGTGTCCAATCCTTGTGACGATAGTGGCCACAGCTTTACTGAAGGTTTTACCGTCGGTGGGTGTGGTCCGTTCCTCCTGCCAATGATTTAGCGGTGGCTATAGCAGTGGTGGCATGGTGGTTCCAGTTCACTCTGTGGCGATGGCAGCAATATGGCAGCTTCGGGCAGTGACTGAAGTGGTAATGGCTTCAGCATCGGTGACTTGGCGGGTCTGGTCTATCTCTCCTGGCTATGGCAGTGAAGCAGTGGCTTCGGTGTTAGTTTCAGCGGTAACAACATGATGGGTCAGGTCTGGAAATCCTAGCATTGGCGGCGTCAGAGCCAGTTTCAGCAGAACCATCTCGTAGACACTCCATAAACCCCAGTGCCATGGAGGGAACAAAACATGAACTTCATCCGAACTTTATCTCAATTTTAAAAAATAATTTCTATAATTAAAATGGTGCTGATTTTTTATTTTATTTATTCATAAGATGAGGGAATTGCAGGCCAGGCAACATTTACTGCCCCATCCTTAATTGCCCAGAGGGCATTGCTGTGGGTCTGGAGTCACGTCTCGCTGAAACCAGGTATAGATAGCAGTTTCCTTTTCTAAAGGGCATTAGTATACCAGATGGGCTTTTTTACAACAATTGACAATGGATTCATGGTCATCGTTAGATTCTTAATTCCAGATTATTATTGAATTCACATTCCACCATCTGCCATGGCCAGATTCAAACCTGTGTCCCCAGAACAGTACCTGGGTCGCTGGTTTAACAATCTAGCCAACCCCTCCCCTAAACTGCGGTGACTTACAAACATCACACTGTATTTTCATAAATGCAAGTGACAAAAAAAAATGCTATTCCATTCTATTCTAAATCCCACATAAATTCTCCCAAGCCTTGACATCCATCCTAAAGGGTGGTGCCCAGAACTGAACTCTGTTCATGTCCTGTGAGACTGTTTGCCTTGACTTCCCAATAAAAAGACAATCACCTTTTGTAAGTGTGACCGCAGGCTCCTGTACTTCTGCTGTGGGAACAAGCTCCTTTTGTGGAATCTTTCGGACCTGCTCCTCATTCCACTCCTCAAGTTCCTGCATAAAGTGCTGATTGTCTTCACAAACGTACTGCCTGAGTTCAGGGGGAAGGGTGTGGATGGCTTCCAAAATCTGTCCAGTTTCAGCATCAGTCCCTTCTGTGATTTGGATAAAACAAATTATTAGGACAAGTTTTAAAAGTAAAAGGAAACAACCGCATTTGGCCAACCCAGGCATCAGCCATTGAGCACTCAGATGTGGAGAAACTTCTTCACACTGATCTCTTACTTCCCAGAAACCTGGCAAGGCTCAGTGTCGATATAAGGCTGAGATTGAAAGATTTTTCAAATTTAGGGGAATCATTCCATATGGGAAATAAAGAAGTGAAAGTGATGTATAAGGTCAGCCATGATTTTATTGAATGATGCAGCAGGCCTGAGGGGCTGAATGGCCTATTCCTGCTCTCTGTTCTGATGTTCTTACAAACAGGAAATCCTTTTGAATGCAATCCCTGGAAAATACGCTTCACAGGGACGTCCTTTCAAAGGATAGTGGTTTGCGTCAACATTTTGCACGGTGGCTCAGCGGTTAGCACTGCCACCTCATAGTGGCAGGGACCTGGGTTCAATTCACCCTCAGGCCACTGTCTGTGTGGAGTTTGCACATTCTCCTCCAGTGTCTGTGTGGGTTTCCTCCGGGTGCTCCGACTTCCTCCCACAGTCTGAAGATGTGCAGGTTAGGTGGTTTGGCCATGCTAAATTGCCCAAAGTCTATGGGGATGTGTAGGTTAGATGCATTATTCAGCAGTAAATGTAAAGTAATAGGGTAGGGGAATGGGTCTGGGTGGGCTACTCTTCGGAGAGTTGGTGTGGACTTGTTGGGTTGAAGAGCCTGTTTCCACACTGTGGGGATTCGATGATTCTATGATTAAAGTCAACTGTAAAGTCACTGAGAATAGGAAGTGGCACCTCAAAACAATCATGCCAAAATGTTGAAGCCCAATGACTGCGTTTTGATGATTTTGATAGAGGGAGGAATGCTGGCCGGGGTCGAGAAAACCACTCTGCTCTTCATCAAAGTGTGTAATCAATCATTTAATGACCCCCACATACAGGTGTATAGTCTACACAACCTTAATTTCTCAGACAGTAGAGCACAGTACCCAGAGTATCCAAGATATCCAGTGGAAGTCGATTCAAAGAGTTTATCGACTGACAATCATCTGTCACCAGAATTTACATTTATTTAGTGCCTTTAATGTTGGAAACATCCCAAGATGCTTTTTGCAACATTATTCATTGAAATTTGGCATTGAGCCTCAAAGAGATATTAGGACAGGTATTTAAAACTTTATAGGGAAGATGTGGAGAAATTGTTTCCCCTTCTGGTAGAGTTTAAAACAATAGGGCATAATCTCAGCATAAGAATTATCTATTTAAGACAGGAGAAAAAAAATCCTCTTCATTTGTATCACATAGTAAACATGTGGAATTATTTACAGCACAGGGCTTTCAAGGTGGGTCATTAAGTATGTTCAAGGCTGAGATAGACAGATTTTTAATTGGAAAGGCAATCAGGGTTATGTGGAAAAGGGAGGGAATGCAGTGGAGGATTATCAGATCAGTCACAAATGCATTGAATAGTGGAACAGACTCAGAGTCATAGAGCTGTACAGCATGGAGACAGACCCTTCGGTCCAACTTGTCCATGTTGACCAGATTTCCTAAGTTGATCTCGAGTCAAGATAAGAGTCTGGACAGCTGAATGAATGGAAGATTTCGAAAACAATTTTGTGAATTTTAAAACTGAGGTGCTACATGGCTGGACAATAAATTACTACTCTAGATCAGCAACTTCCAACAGTGGCAATGACCTATTACCTGCATAAGCCAGATTAGCAAACAGATAGGGGAAAGGCTCATCTTTTACCTGCAATGAGCTGTGGTATGTTATCATTGATGTACATTAGACAGTACGCGCTGGCATTGCGTGACCCTCCATATGAATCGCGCTGCAGTTCCTCCCATGATGATTCTGCGACAGAGACATCATTGTACTTGAGCCACATGTTCTGGCTGTGGTCAAAGGTGTAGGCCCAATAATGGCCAGCTGAAGCCTGACCTTCATGTACAAGCACTGCATGAAGCCGATAAGGAACCTGGTGGGCGAACAAGGGAATGTCACATCACTCTAAAAGGTAAAGGGCCCAAAAACCTAACTGCAGAGAAAAATAGAAATCAGACACCCCAGCGTAAAATGCTTGCTCGACCATTTTGCTGATTAGTACCATAGCTTAAAACTGACCCCAAAATCTTTTCTCAAACTAGCACTTATGGAGTACAGGTCACCAATGTTACTGTTAGGATGTTACAATGGACTGCAACTTTTAGGCTGTCTGGTGCACTCAGACATGCCTGACTATCATTCAATTGAATGCATTGATGTGAAGACTGACATCATTCATGTTGGTACCATCAGAAGGAAGCCAAAAAGCATCACAGTCATTGGCATGTCTAGCTAATGAGGGCTGGACAAATGCTTCAAACCTTATTCTTGCCATTCATGTTAGGTTCTCCCATCATCCAGGATTGGAATCCACATGGAACCTCCTCCTTCTATTAGTTCCTTAACTCTTCATTTGTGGGAGACAATAGAATGAAGGCAAGGGCACTGGATTGGTAACCCAGAGGTTCAGACTAATGAGTTGGGGTCACGGGTTCAAAACCCACCACATCAGATGGTTGAATTTAAACTCAATTAATACTCTGGAATATGAAATCTAGTCTCAGTAAGCAGGACCATTAAACTATCACTGATGTCCTTTAGAGAGAGAAACTTGCTGTCCTGACCCAGTCTGGCCTTTATGTGACTCCAAAATGTGATCAATGCTTGACTGCCCCTGAATTGTCCTGTCATGCCACTCAGTTTAAGGACAATTAGGGATGGGAAACAATTGCTTGTCACTGATACACTCATCACATAAAAGAATAAATTAGAAAAATCTACACCGCAGTGCTTCCAAGGCCAATATTTCTTTCCCAAGTTGTGGCACCTAGAACTGTTCACAGTATTGTACCACTTGTATTTTCGTTCTCCAAGCATAAAGGCCAGCCAGGGTTTTGCTGACTGGCATTAGCTCCTGCCCTCTGCATTGTCTACAGCTGTTTGCAAGTGAACCTGACAGCAATGGTAGCTAACATTTCTCCAGCAGAGGTTAGATGACTTCAGGACAAGATTTTTTTTTCAGATTACTTACAGTGTGGAAACAGGCCCTTCAGCCCAACAAGTCCACACCGACCCGCGAAGCGCAACTCACCCAGACCCATTCCCCTACATTTACCTCTTCACCTAACACTATGGGCAATTTACCATGGCCAATTTTCCTAACCTGCACATTTTTGGATTGTGGGAGGAAACCGGAGCACCCGGAGGAAACCCACGCAGACACGGGGAGAATGTGCAAACTCCACAGAGAGTCGCCAGAGGCAGGAATTGAACCCGGGTCTCTGGCGCTGTGAGGCAGCAGTGCTAACTGTTGTGCCACCGTGCCGCCCAATGAAGGGATTTGAACCAATGAAGTGTCAAGCTAGGGTGGGACATTTTAACATCACACTATTGTTGTACACACCAGATCAAAAAGAGGAGTTCTATCCATGTTTTGGTCAGCAACTAATATTTTCACCTGAGACTCAGCTACCTGAGCAGCAAGTTGCAAATTTGGTCATTACCTGACACATTGAGCTGTCCATGTACATCTGATCAATCGACTGCGTGATCTGCGTGATGCTGTCCTTTAGATCTTCAATTTTTTGTTTTTAAAAAGAACAAACAAATCAGAAGGGTAGTTAGGTGGAGTTTAATTACAACTTTAAAAGCACAGATACCTGGTTTGGATGAAATATTAACTCTGGTTAGCATCTTTGGGGAGAAACAGTCAATTCAGTATTTCTATCATGTTCTGTTTCAATTTCAGATTTCCAGTATTCCCCTTTTTTTATTAAATATATTCCACTATGCCAATTCATTATTCCCTGCAGGTGCAGTCACAAAGAAATTACTGCAACAAAATAAACAAGTAGTGCTGGAGAAACTCAGCAGCATCTGTAGAGAGAGAAACAGAGTTAACATTTTGAGTTAAATATGATGTTTCTCCCCACCAAATAAAACTTTCAAGATTTCTACCCGACAAGTTGACCTCTCGGCGCTAGCTTTGTTTACCTGCAATGTCCTGTTCAACCTCTGCCCTCCAGCGCTGAAGGCAGCTCTCAAAAAACATGAGCTCCTCAGCTGTGATGTGTCGAGGTGCTGGATGAGCTGGCATTTCCATGGGGGGCCTGCTTTGGGTGAAGGGCTTGTGCACAGCCGCATGCTGTGCTTGGGGGGTGTTCAGCGGACTTGGAGTCTCAGGTATCTTGGCAATTGGCAATTCTGAGGAGCTGGAGAGACAACAAACCGCAGTCAGAAGCAGGTACGTGGAATCAGCTCAACATTACAGAATTCAATTGCTGATGGGCACAGGAAAAAGAAGGTAAAGTCACCATATTCTCACAAACCGTAAGGCTGCTCCCTCCTCAGAGAGGGATGACTGGTGGCATTTAACCGGAGGGTCGATATGCCTCAGGTGAGGAGAGAGGCTGAGGACAGTCCTTCATGGTGACCTCAGGTGTGGGAATTGAACCCATGCTGTTGGCATCACTCTGCATTGCAAACCAGCCATCTACCAACTGGGTTTACAGCTACAAAACTTAAGAACACAGAACATAGAACAATACAGTGCAGGACAGGCCCTTCAGCCCTCAGTGTTGCACTGACCTGTCAACTATTCTCAGCTCGTTCCCCTACACTATCCCATCATCATCCATGTGCTTATCCAAGGATTGTTTAAATCTCCTAATGTGGCTGAGTTAACTACATTGGCAGGCAGGGCATTCCACACTCTTACCACTCTCTTGAACAAAGACACCATTCAGGAGAAAGTCAATAGCCACTTCTACCACCACCAGCGCATTGTTTCTGCAATGGGTACTATCTACTGGAAGCAGTGCAGCAACCCAGCCAGATTACTTTGACGTTCCAAACTCATGACCTCCACCACCCAGAAGAATAAAAGCAAAAGGGCTTGGAAATTAATATCAAATGACCAGTTCGCCATCTGATCATCCTGACTTGGACAAATTTCAGCTATTTATTTATCATCATTGGATCCAAACCTAACAGCGCTGGTCCTTTACTATGTGGAGTGCATTGGTTTAAGAAAGTAGCTCCCCTTCACTATCTCAGTGGTAACTTCTCATTGAGTCATACAACATGGATGCAAGCCCTTCAGTCCATCCAGTCCATGCCAACCATGTTCACAAACTAAACTAGTCCCACCTGCCTGCACTTGGTCCATATCCCTCCAAACTTATCATATTCATGTACTTATCCAAATGTCTTTTAAACATTGTAAGTGTACCCACGACCACTAGTCCCTCAGGAAGTTCATTTCACAAACATTAACCCTATCTATACCCCTCATGATTTTGTAAACCTCTATAAGGTCACCACTCAACCTCCAACACTCCAGCAAAAGACGTGCAAGCCAATCCAGCATCTCTTTATAACTCAAACCCTCCATTTTCAATGCCTGAAGCCTGAGAATGAGGTTTACAAAGTCAGTCTTCAGCTTCTTTCCAAATGTGTTTCCCTCCCTCTCTGTGTCCCATATAATCATGTCATACAGTCATAGGGTCGTAGGGTCGTAGAGATGTACAGCATGGAAACAGACCCTTCGGTCCAATCCATACATGCCGACCAGATATCCCAACCCAATCTAGTCCCGCCTGCCAGCACCTGGCCCATATCCTTCCAAACCCTTCCTATTCATTTACCCACCCAGATGTCTTTTAAATGTTGCAACCATACTAGCCACCACCACTTCCTCTGGCAGCTCATTCCATACATGTACCACCCTGTGTGAAAAAGTTGCCCCGTAGGTCTCTTTTATATCTTTCCCCTCTCACCCTAAACCTATGCCCTCTAGTTCTGGGCTCCCCCACCCCAGGGAAAAGACTTTGCCAATTTACCCTATCCATGCCCCTCATGATTTTATAAACCACTATAAAGGTCACCCCTCAGCCTCCGACTCTCCATGGAAAACAGCCCCAGCCTGTTCAGCCTCTCCCTATAGCTCAAATCCTCCAACCCTGGCAACATTCTTGTAAATCTTTTCTGAACCCTTTCAAGTTTCACAACATCTTTCCAATAGGAAGGAAACCAGAATTGCACACAATATTCCAACAGTGGCCTAACCAATGTGACCTCCCAACTCCTGTACTCAATACTCTGACCAATAAAAGAAAGCATACGAAACGCCTTCTTCACTATCCTATCTACCTGCGACTCCACTTTCCAGGAGCTATGAATGTGCACTCCAAGGTCTCTTTGTTCAGCAACACTCCCCAGGACCTTACCATTAAATGTATAAGTCCTGCTAAAATTTGCTTTCCCAAAGTTAAAATTGCACAGTGAACTTAGATTTGAAGATTGCAGACTGGGTACACCAAATAGAACTCTCAACATTTGGTTTTCTTTACACACTTTGTGCAGCATGACCGAAGGTTGCTTGATGCTAAACCCTCTGTATGTATTCTTGTTGGGACCAGATTACCTGATTTGCATTGCCGATGCTGAATTAGTATTAGGCTGAGACCTTGGTGGTGGTGTGCCTACAACATCCTGTGTGGGGGACACAGATGATGGTTTGGTCTTGGTAAACTCCCAGACATATTGTAACATATCAGTTAAAGGGTAACGTTCAGGACCAGATCCATAATGCATATACCTAAAAATAAAAGGAGAAAAGCAAGAAAAACATCAATTCCTTATCACAATTCCTATATACTCCAAATGAAGTACATCCCACGATGCCTATATTCATTTAACAAGGATACTGCCATAACTAGAGGGTCTGAGTTATAAAGAAAGGTTGGGACTTCTCTCACTGGAGTGTAGAAGATTGAAAAGTGAGCCTATAGATGTTTAGAAAATCTTGAGGGATATAGATAAGGTTAATGACAAGTGTCTCTTCCCTAGATGGGAGATTTCAGACTAGGGGGCATATTCTTAAAGTGAGAGGAGAGAGTTTTAAAAAAGACATTTTTTACACACAAATTGGTTCAGGTGGTGGAATGAACTTTGAGGATGTGGTGGATGTGACCACAGTTAACTCTTGGATAAGGACATGAATAAGATCCTTGGTAAATGTCTACAACAGTTATTATCTGACCATGTGTGCTTTTTTTTCCCCAAGATCTGGGAATAAAATTTGAAACTTAATGTGAGGGCTGAGGGAAGGGAGTTAACACCCTGGCAGAAGAGTCGTTAGAGAGAATGGTAAATTATTGATTGTCAAGACTATTGAGCGACGTGGAACAAAAACAGGAAAATAGCAGGAGGACAACAGAAGAATGGAGCATACGCGAGGTGCTGAATGGTTTACTCATGTTCTTGCGTATCCTCTGCCATGCTAATGTTAGCATCCTGGACAAGACATGCTGTTGTAACACAGTGGTCTCACAGAGAACCAAGTGAAAGGAACAACGGATTAGAACTTAATGCAAGTTAAGTAACCAGTCAACCAGAACAGGGATAGGCATGGCTTTTTAGAGACGATGAAGGAAATTGATTAAAATGGAACTGGGGACAATGGGCTTCAGTAATGTGGGCACACTGGAAAAACCAGGGCTGGTCTCCTTGTAGAAAAGTAAGAGGAGGTTTGATAATGGTACTCAAAATTGTGAAGGACCTTGTAAAAATAAATAAGGTGATGTTTTCGCAAGGAAATGCAACCAGAGAAAATATATTCGAACTGAATTGAAAGAATCGGAAGTGAAATGAGGAAACAAGCTTTTTAAAGACACAGCTCATTATGAAACAGAATGCACAGCTCTAAAGGTCAATTGAAACAGATTCAACAGCAACATTCAAAACATAGAACTAGGCAAATACTTGAAGGGAAATGAAATGATAAAGAGCAAAGAACAGAATTATTTTGATAGCTCAACCAAAGTATCAGAAGAAGCACAATGGGCTAACTGGCCTTCTTCTGGTGTTATTGCTCTTTGACCCCGCATCGCCCGTTTATACCCTCATAGTTCCACAACCCCACACCACCCGTTTCTACCTCCTGCCTCCAACCTCATAGTCCCACAACCCCACACCGCCTGTTTCTACCACCTGCCCAAAATCCACAAACCTGACTGCCCCGGCCGACCCATTGTCTCAGCCTGCTCCTACCCCATCGAACTCATCTCTGCATACCTCGGCATGGTCCTGTCCCCCTTAGTCCAAGAACTCCCCATCTACATTCGGGACACCACCCACGCCCTCCACCTCCTCCATGATTTTCGCTTCCCTGGCCCCCAACGCCTTATCTTCACCATGGACATCCAGTCCCTATACACCTCCATCCCCCATCACGAAGGTCTCAAAGCTCTCCGCTTCTTCCTTTCCCACCGACCCAACCAGTACCCTTCCACTGACACCCTCCATTCCTGAAAAAGGGCTTACGCTCGAAACATTGATTCTCCTGCTCCTTGGATGCTGCCTGACCTGCTGCGCTTTTCCAGCAACACATTTTCAGCTTTATGTATCATTCTCTGACGATACTAAATCATTTCACTTCAAACCATTACTACTCTCAGTCTGAAGGTTCTCTCAACCCCTTCTTGAAAATGATGGGATGTTGATATCAAGTGGCGAACACAATTGCGTGACTCTGAGTGAATAGCAGACAGAAGTCAGTACCTCTCCAATCGCTGCTGTAGGACAGTTGACTGTTCCTTCAGCCTCTTCACTTCCTCCCTTCTACTGCGTGTGAGTTCCTTGTTCTTGTGTAGATACCTGTGCACACATAACACAAAGGTCTCAGTACACAACTAACCCCAGATTTTCAAAGTCAAAAAGCTTACTCTTCACAAAACACAGAGCAGCCATCATCGGTATAGAGTTGTACAGCATGGAAACGGACCCTTTGGTCCAACCCATCCATGCCGACCAGATATCCTAACCTACTCTAGTCTCTTTTGCCAGCACTTGGCACATATCCCTCCAAACCTTCCCATTCATGTACCCAGGTATGTAATATTTTTCTGTAGCATGCATGCAATGTTGGCTTTTCACAATTTAAGGATGCCCCAAAATTAATTATTAATTAAGGCCACTTTTGTGATGTAGTGAAACATAGTAGCCAATTCACACAGCAAGATCCCATTATTCAAGAAGGCAATTGTCATAATATAATTTTAAGAGGGAACAAGCTAACAGGCAAGTAACCAGGATATAAAATGATAGTGGAGATGATGACCTAGCAGAATTATCACTAAACTATTAATCCAGAGATCCAGATAATGTTCTGGGGACCTGGGTTTAAATCCCGTTATTGCAGATGATGGACACAGAATTCAACAGAAATCAAGAGTCTAATGAAGACCATGAAATCATTGTCAATAGTCAGAAACAAATCCATCTGGTTCACTAATGTCCTGCAGGAGAAAAAACTGTTATCTTTACCTGGTCTGGCTGATATGCAACTCCAGACCCACAGCAATGTGGTTGATTCTTAACTGCCCTCTGGGCAATTAAGGGTAGGTGATAAATGCTCAAATAAATGGCCAGACCCAATGAATGAGTAAAGTAACATGCGACTAATAACTATTGTTGATCTCACTTGAGGTATGCAATGTGAACGAATGTAGCTGTACTTTCCTGTAACAGTTGTTGGATGAGTTCCTCTAACAAGTCAGCCAGCTGAGCAATCCTCTACCAAATAAACAGAGCCTTTACCTATTTACCAGTGTTGCTGTGAGATGGGTTACATTTATGAGAGGAAACACAAAACCACAACAGTAATGACCAAATAATCCTTTTTAACTGATGCTGTTTGAGGGATAAAAATTAACCAGATAATTGGGAGAATGTCCCTGTTCTGATGTAAACAATCCCGCAATATTGTTTATGTCTACCAGCGTGTGCAGATAGGACCTCAACGTAATGCATCAAAAGAACTACAGTATGGATCTGGAGCATCAGCCTGGATTACATGCTCTAATCTCCGATATGGGACTGCAACTCAGGACCTTCTGGCTCAGATCTCATATGAGAAAAGTCAAAATCATTTAAAATCTTTTTGTTGGATTCAGAGTCCCATCCCCACTTTGAAGTGACACCCACCTTCAGTGTTATCAATAGCTCACCTGTGTCTCCTATAGTACAAGCAATAGCAACAAGGGACAGAATTCAGTCTTGCATCTGCACATTTTTGAGCAGATATGGAAGTTGAGTTTAAAGTTAAAGCCCAAGAACAAATGCAAAATTGAAGAGCAAATTTGGATATTCCACTTTCTTTTCCTTCCTGCGCCTAGTGACACACAGGACAGTCAAAAAATGTGCTGATGGTGATTTCCAGAGCTAGATTTTCCGAGAATAGGTCACTGGCCTGATGTCAGAGGCTGTACCTTGAGGGCCATGACTGTACATGTTTGATCTCTCCCACTTTCACAGCCTTCCACAGACTTCATCCGCAGGGCAGAAGTTGAACATCAATCAGTTTTGCCACTTTGTGAATGCACTTCCTATGACTATCTAACCCCGAACTGGGACTTTAATGCTATTAATACAATTAATGCACTGTTCAAACAAACTGAACTGCAGGAGGAGAGGATCACAGCAGTGAACCAGTCCATGGTTAGGCTTTACAAGTCTCCAGCTTATTCCCAATCATCTGTACTAGCCAACCCTAAAGATTGCAATTAAATCTCCAAATGGATCTAAATGACCATCCTATCTTTTGCAAAGTTCCGTACATTCGAAACGTGACCACACTTCTGAAAGAAATTATTTCAGTGACCATTCATTTAGTTTTAGCATATCCTGAAGTTGTGAATGGTGCTACATCAATTCAAATCCTTGTTTCTTTATATTTATAAATCTGTAAATCTACCAATATCATCAGGCAATTGACCCTACACAACGTCCTCTCAATAAATTTGCAAATTATCAAAAATGTGTTTAAAATTTCACCAATTCTCTACAACAACAACAGCTTACCAGACCACCTCACCTGTCCAGGTAAATGATGTGAGGAAATTCCAGTCTCTTGTGAATTTTTTCAGGTCTACCCAAAGACTGATTAAACTCAAATCTGGACAGTTCAAAAGTTAATACAGGAGGTAGTTTTGTAAACCAGTTCTGGAAAAGAAATGGGTAGAAGAAACTTAATGCTAACTGAGACAGAAAGTACGTAAAGCAATACACAGATTAATCCAGAAGTAAAAACAAAAGCTTATAATTAATAGGATATTTCATCGCATCTCATAGAACCACAGAATCCCTACTGTGGAGAAGCAGACCATTTGGCCCATCAAATCCACACCGAGCCTCTGAAGAGCATTCCACACCCCCCCCAACTATCCCTGTAACCCTGCATTTCCCATGGCTAACCCACTTAGCCTGCACAACACTGGACACTACAAATATGCAATGGCCAATTCACCTAACCTGCACATCTTTAGACTGTGGGAGGAAACAGGAGTACCCAGAGGAAACCCACACGACACTGGGAGAGTGTACAAACTCCACACAGTCACCCAAGGGTGAAATGGAACCCGGGTCCCTGGCTCCACTGTTGCTGCTAAGCAAGCAATTCTGCAAACACAAACAGCAGTGCAATACCAACCAATTATTGGCCTAGAAATTCAGACTTTTATCCCTGGAAGTGGGTTGTAGTGGTGTGGGTGCATAGGAGCTGTAAAGGCATGTTACAATTAATCCCTGCTCATGCATGTTTCTTCAATGCACTGGAGTCAAAATGCTACCTCACAGCACTGTGGGTTACAGGCGCTTAAAAGACTGCTGATGTACAGTCATCACAACCTTCTCATGGTCAATTAATAATGGAGCTACACTCAAAAGGACAAATATTAGGCCCCATGGCTCAATTCCAAGATGACATGATTTCAGCATGATGACTGACTGACGTGATGCCATGTTCTGGGTTATGCCTTTGAGGAACCAGAGAATAAATCTTTGATAGGAGTTTGCGAAGCTGATTAGCACATTTCTCTCTTTCTTTCAGTGAAATCAAAGTGGAGTTACAGAGATTAGTCCAGTACAAATTTAGATAAATATGCATGAGAGGTTCTGGCCTTGTCTCCACCACACCACTGCCCTGCTCCCCCTACACCCCACCCCATGGGACAAAAGACAACTCACCTCTTGACCAGATGTGACTGACTGATCCGACTGCAGTGTCTCTATCTCCCCAACCACCATGGCCCCCTCCAGACACTGGTGGAGGTCGTCAAAACCATTAACCTGCAGAGGATACTGTCCGAATGTTTCAATGTTAGAGAACATTTTGCCTGTAAAAGTGACAGGAAATACAAAACTCTCAGCTTGCTTTATGTAATGCATTGTTTTACAACAGCATGACTCAACACAACATCAAGAAGAAATCAATTCACATTTCATCAGGACCACAGAGGGATGCAAAACAAAAGACCAAAGGGCTGTGGATGCTGAAAATCAGAAACAAAAACAGAAATTGCAGCAAAACTCAGCACGTTTCACAGCATCTGTAGCGAGAAAACAGAATTAACATTTTGGATCCCTTTTGTTCACATGAAACTAGTGCGAAGAATAAAGTTTTTAAAAAAAGAATAAATAAAGGAGTACTTGTTGGAAACATAATCAGTCAACTTTGTTATATCTGATTGATATGAATTTTGTGGGTTGGAAGCATGATAGCAAAGTGGGTATGTTACCAGACGAATGATTCAGAGATTCAAGTTCAAATTCCATTGAAATTGGGGAATTTAACCTGATAACGTTAACATAATAATTGAATAAAAAACTCCTATGAATAATTATTACATAATAAAACTACTCAATTGTCACAAAAAAAACAGGTTCACTAATGTCCTTCAGAGAAGGAAATGCATCATCCTGATTCAGTCTGGCTTACAGGTGACCTGTAATGCGGTAGCTCCTAATTACCATCTGATAGGATCCAGAAAGCCACTCAGTTGAATTCAAGGTGGCGATCTGGGCAGTTAGGAACAGGAATCAACACAGAGCTGATTAAAGTTTCATCAGCCCATTATGTTCGTTATCAGTCTTTCAGCAGTCACAGATCAAGTTGACAATCCAGCCTCCTAAATCTATGCAACTTATAAATACATGACGGAAACAATAATCACAAAGCTGTGTTGACAAATCACAGTGAATTTCATACCGTCATGAATGCCTTCTGCCAAGAACGTTCCATAGAAGAGTTCCACCATTGGGTTTTGTGACTTTTTACTCGAATTTCTACAGGAGAACAATGGCAATGGACATTTTAAATTCCAGCTCTCAGCCTTCTTTAATAGTTAATAGAGATAAAAGACAGAACAAACAACTCAAGTGCCATGTTAAAAAAATCACACAACACCAGGTTATAGTCCTACAGTTTTATTTGGAAGCACTAGCTTTCGGAGCACCGCTCCTTCATCAGGTGGTGGTTCAGGCATTGTGGTTGTGCAACCACAACCACCTGATGAAGAAGCGACACTCCGAAAGTTAGTGCTTCCAATTAAACCTGTTGGACTATAACCTGGTGTTGTGTGATTTTTAACTTTGTACACCCCAGTCCAACACTGGCATCTCCAACACAAGTGCCATGTAGTTGACTTGTTAGAAAAATTGCAGCTGGTGGAATGAAAGAAACTGCATGGCTACAAAACTGACCAAGAGACAAACAGTGGCGAGTTGGGTTAAATAGCTGTTTGTCAGAGTGAGCTAAGTTTACATTCGTGTTCCCTAGGACAGTGGAGACTGGATTTTGGAACCTGACTTAAAAGGAGTTAGCACCCTGGAGTAGCTAACAGAAATACAAATCATCGACCCAGTGGAAATTTGCACCAACTTTTTCCAATACTTTGAGGAAATTACAAGTGGGAGCATGAAAATTATAATTCACATTGTTGTATATTAGTTGTTAACTGATGCACAACCTGACATCTACTCCAGGAAATCATACTCCTATGAAGTCCCTTCATATGGAATTGCCTTTTGAGTACAGGTGATGAACTTACTTTGTATTTGCTGCCATTTGGAATGCATCCTCCAACCAGTCCAGGAGTTTGTGGGTAAATTCACTTACATCCTGGTTAACAAGACAAAGAGAATAACACAAACTGCAACACAAGATTTGTTCAGATAAAAACAGTTCAGAATCTTGTCTCATTGCTGTGGGCGGCACGGTGGCACAGTGGTTAGCACTGCTGCCTCATAGCGCCAGAGACCCGGGTTCAATTCCGCCCCAGGCGACTGACTGTGTGGAGTTTGCACGTTCTCCCAGTGTCTGTGTGGGTTTCCTCCGGGTGCTCCGGTTTCCTCCCACAGTCCAAAGATGTGCAGGTCATGTTAATTGGCCAGGCTAAATTGCCCGTAGTGTTAGGTAAGTTGGGTATTGGTGAGTTGCGCTTCGGCGGGGCGGTGTGGACTTGTTGGGCCGAAGGGCCTGTTTCCACTCTGTAATTAATCTAATCTGCTCCCCATTCTAAATACACTAATTTTGAATCTAAATTAGAACTGAAGGTTAATGACTCATCTAAAGGATGGTATCCTTGACAATGTAGCATTTGCTGAGTACTATGCAGAAGTGCTAGCTTAGGTGATGTGCTTTCAAACACTCCAACCCAATTTTTAAGGACATAGAAGAAAGTAACACCAATCAACTTGAGCTAACAAGGGTCTAGGAGATAACAGAGTCTTCGTACTAACATCCCAATATTCAGTATTAGTATCCTGGCAAGAAGGTAACTCAGCTGAAAATGTGTTGCTGGAAAAGCGCAGCAGGTCAGGCAGCATCCAAGGAGCAGGAGAATCGACGTTTCGGGCATGAGGCCTTCTTCAGGAATGAGAAAAGTGTGCCAAGCAGGCTAAGATAAAAGGTATGGAGGAAGGACTTGGGGGAGGGGTGTTGGAAATGCGATAGGTTGAAGGAGGTTAAGGTGAGGGTGATAAGGTGAGGGTAATAGGCCGGAGTGGGGGTGGGGGCGGAGAGGTCATGAAGATGATTGCAGGTTAGGACGGCGGTGCTGAGTTCGAGGGATTTGACTGAGACAAGGTGGGGGGAGGGGAAATGAGGAAACTGGA
>NC_057744.1:5496344-5533990 GCF_004010195.1 Chiloscyllium plagiosum | reverse complement strand
CTCAGTCCCATCCCTCGAACTCAGCACCACCTTCCTAACCTGCAATCTTCTTCCTGACCTCTCCACCCCACCCCCACTCCGGCCTATCACCCTCACCTTATCACCCTCACCTTAACCTCCTTGCACCTATCACATTTCCAACGCCCCTCCCCTTAGTCCCTCCTCCCTACCTTTTATCTTAGCCTGCTTGGCACACTTTCCTCATTCCTGAAGAAGGGCTCATGCCCGAAACGTCGATTCTCCTGCTCCTTGGATGCTGCCTGACCTGCTGCGCTTTTCCAGCAACACATTTTCAGCTCTGATCTTCAGTATCTGCAGTCCTCACTTTCTCCAAGAAGGTAACTCAGGCTAAAATGCAAGAGGGATGCATGAAGAAATGGATAGTTCATCAAACAATGAGATACAATCACTAATGATGTAGCCCTTATACAATACTAAATCTATGTAAAACAAGAATAGAAAATACTGAAGAAACCCTGCAGGTAAGGCAGCAGCTGTGGAGAGAAAATGGTGTCAACGTTTTGAGTCCTGCAACTCTTCTTCATAACTCAAAACATTAATTCCATTTTCTCTCCACACATGCTGCCAGATCTGCAGGGTTTCTCCAGCATTTCCGATTTTTGTTCATGTCAGATCTCCAGCAGTTCTTTGTTTTATTTTAGTACTTTTTTGTTTCTGTTATGTGTTCTATCAGGGTGCAAAGGTCTAAATGTGTTAGTACTGAGAAGTATCTTAAGCAGGACCCACTATGATGTTATATGGTTTCATGGACTGAACAGCTTAGGAGGTCTAAGAAGCAAGACCTAACATCATCTTCATTGTCCGTGTAACGACATCAAAGAGCGTGGTGCTGGAAAACAGGTCAGGCAGCATCTGAGGAGCAGGAGAATCAACGTTTTGTACACAAGCCCTTCAACACGTATCAACTTCTATCATATCAACATAACTTGCAGCTAGTCCTGTTCAATACAATAGACTCTTTTTGTTAGATGAACAAGTTTTTATTTCTTTCCCACACGGGATCAAGCAGGTCCTGTGGATCCCAATAGTTAGAGGGGATGGTGGCAATAAACCTACCCAACGGAAAGATCCCAGACACATACCTCATTACATGGTCAAACATCTCATGGTGTTTCAGAGGTTTCTGTAATATCAAACTGGCCAAGCAAATACAAGAATCTTTCAAACTTCACTTAGGAAATCTTCCATAAGATGAAATTGATGCAAAGTCCTGTCGTCTATTTTCAGTTATGAGGTACTTATCAGTCTAATTACAATGGATGAAGAGAGGAAGCCACTTGAAATGCAAAACGATTAATATGCAAACAGAATAAAAGGTGCATATTGTGAAATATTGGTATATATTACAATCAGCTGATGACCTACAATTTATGAGATCATATCAGCCCTAAGTTTAAGACTATGTAAGCTAAATACGTCACAGGTTATTCAGCATTTAGAACAGAAAGCTGGATTAATGCTCATCAGAAACTCAGTTAGGTAAACCCTTACCATTCTCTTCCACCTGTTGACTGATGTATATGCTGATTCTAGAATTTCCTACTTCTTTCTGCTTCAAGGTTTTATATCCACTGTCCAGTTGCACAACTTATAGTAATGTTGTAACATATATAAATACCTTGTGGGCAATGAGTGATTCTCAGACCCACCTGCTGTGCTTCACTTGATCGAAACGCGTCCTTGAGGAGGTCGACTGCATTTGATGGGTCAATGTACTTCCGCATAGAGGCGACCATCAAGGCAAAAAGGCACCTCAGTTCTTGCATAAACGCCAAGTTTCGCTGCTCCTTTTCAATCAATAGCACAATCAGAAATTGTAAATAACCATTAACACATTCAACCCAACTCGTCCATGCTAATTTTTAAAGCAGCACACAAACCCTGAGCTGGTAGGGTGATTTTATTTCACATCACCCTACCAGCTCAGAAGGCAGCTTACCACCACCTTCTCTGTAGCAATTAATGCTGGTCCTAGCCAACAATGCTCACATCCCATGAATAATTTTTACAAAATGTATAACCTCCTATTTCTTTCTACCCTATGCATTTATCTAGCTTAAATACATTGATGACATTTGCCTTAACTGTTCCAGTGAGTTCCAAATACACTCTACTGAGTTTCTGCTGAATTCTCCATTGGATTTGTTAGTGACTATCTTGTATTTATAGCCCTTACAATTTGCATGAATGGAAACATCTTTATTTTTACTGTATTAAAACTAAACATTTCCTAATTAGAAATAAAAACTCCATTAAGTCAACCCTTTCAACCAGTATGGGATAGCTATGAACTCTCCATTCCAGGATCATCTGAATAAATCTATTTTTATTTTTAAACCTTTATATAATTTCATGGATGAACTTACAGCGTGGCTTCTGCAGTTTTCATGTGGATTTTTAGGCACTGTGTAGTTGAGAACCAGCTGTCGAAACCTAGGCAGTTGGAACAGGGACTAAAGACAAAAATGTACAAAGAAAGTTAAAGAGCTCCACTGAACTCGACTGGATCTGAAACTGTTCTTTGCAAATTCCAAACAGCCTCTACCCTGAAATGCAAAACAAACATGAAAACCTGTCACACAGAATCCAACTGGATTTGTTCCACAGCTTTCAAACATATCAGCACCCTGTCAGCTAATCATGGAATGGTTTCCACTATATTTTGACTGCACACATTTTCAACAGTACCCCCCAAAACAATAAACAGGATCAATGGCACTTGGCAGCACTACAATCACAGTCTTCAGAACTCACATGCCTTGAGAGTTTTGAGCCAAGGATAAAATCCTCAATCTCACTATTTGCTAATAATATCCATGTATTTAATATGTACACATACAGATATATGGACATACACACTCCAAGTAGAGTTAATTTTTATTAAAAATGCTTATATCTATAGCAGCAGAGGTATCACTAAATACGAGAAGTGCCAAGGTCCATCTAATTCACTTTCTGTCAATTTGATGTAACAATCAAACTAATCACAGCACAACCAGTGCCCAGGGAATAGAGAACTCCCTATTTCCCCCTTGGAGTAGTGCCATGTGATCTTTTACATTCACCTGCGAGGGCAGATGGGGTCTCGTTTCAAATTCTTGTCTGAAATACCGCACTCAAGTACTAGACTAGATCGCGTCCTCAGAGTTCTACTGGGGCTTGATCTCTCAAGCATGTGACTCAATGGACAGCGAAAAAGATACCCATTGGTGTGGACTCAGTGAGCCAAATACTCTGCTCTCACATTTTAGAGATTCTACAATTGTGTACAGAGGTATTTGCTTGTAAAGTTTCACTCTGTAAATAAAATCAAATGAAGTTTGGTTCCAGTATGATCCTTCACCAACTGACTTTCCAGATTAAAACACTGACAAAGTGCTTTGGGAAATTGCCAAGTGTTAGAAGTGATCTTGAAACAGGTGCTGCAATAAAGTTCTTATTATTAACTGCTATCCAATCTCTTCTAAAAGGAAATGCTCATTTCTATATACAAGATGATAATCAGAATCAATGATGGTTTTGATGTTCCCCAACTGTCTGATAACACATTGATAATTTTCATCCAGGCTCAACAGTGAAGAACAGATATCGGACAGAATTGCTCTCTGTCTAATTATACCCATTCAAGAGAAGCAAAGTTAGGGGAGAAACACAAAGGAGTATTAAAAACAGAAGAGAGACAGAGGTGCAACTAGAAATAAAGTGTGCACAGGACAGAGATCTAGGATAATTCCTAACTACAAAGCAGAGTGAGAGGATAGCAGACAGGTATGATAGAAGGGGTATAGGGAAACAGCAACATTGGACTGACATTCCCGCTCTACAGATCCTCATGGATGTGCTCACTCTTCCTCCTTCAAGAAGTGGTGGAAGGTAGCACAATTACAACATTTAAAAGGCATCTGGATAGGTATATGCACAAGAAAGGTTTAGAGGGATATGGGCCAAATGTTGGCAAAAAGGACTAGATTAGTTCAGGATATCTGGTTGGCATGGACGAGTTGGACCGAAAGATTTGTTCTGTGCTGTACATCTCTATCGCTCTAAATGACCTATTTAAAAAGGTTCAGTTAATTTCTACCAAGCAATGCAGGATTTTGTCACAACAGGACAAAACACTTCCTTCACTAAAATGGAACAAATCTAAGGAAATTTGTTTCAAAGATGCACTTGGCACTTCTCATATTTAGTGATACCTCTGTTGCTATAGATTTTAAACTGCTGCATTTTTAAATGGGGTTATAAGGGATTATGCAGATCTTGGCTGACCCTTTCTAACCTCTATTTTTTTACTAGGAGCTTATCCATTCTGGTAAACAACACCAAATAGCAAGCCTGCCTCAGCACATTAACAACCATCTGATACTAACCTACAAACGATCCTGTGGTAAGTACTCAATACGAATTGCATGCTCAATGCCAAGTTAAAATCTGCAAGGTTTACTCTGGGTGTCTTATTCTGCAGTCAATTTGGCTGGAGCTCAGGGAATGAATCACACCTAGGATTAGATTCCCAGTAAAAATGCCATTTCGTTGATCTGTCTGCTCATTGCTGAGCCATCCAGTTGGTATACTTAAGCACAAAGTACCATTAAACCAAAAACATGCACTGGCAAATTTAAAAACCTGGCACTTTAATCGATGCACATTGACAAAAATGTATTAGTGCAGTATTGCTCCGAAAGGATTTAGTCAGAGAAGCTAGTTAATATTTCACAGGGCCACTGTTAGTGGGATATCATTTCCTGTGGGACCACTGAAGTAAAGTATGACACGAGGTTTGGGTGTGGAGGAAATTTAATGGACCAAGGAAAGAACTTAGAAAATTGTGGGGAAGAGAGACACTTTGTCTCGCCCTTTACCTCATGAACAGATCACAAGGTTATATGCTCACTGTGAAAACCTGATGCTGAAATAGGGAGCTTCAAAACAATCTTGAGAGATAATAGTTACCTTCATCAGATCATTTTCCACTGTACAGTATATCACACAAATTTACAAATGTGTTGAAGGCCACCACTTTGTGACTTGAAGGATGTCCAGTCTATTGCAGATTATCCTGGAACAGCAAGATATCTCAAATCTGACCAATGGATGGAGCTAGCAACATACATAGCAGCAACATGACTGACATTTGCCACTACCAACATGCTGCTGTTCTGCCTTTTATACAGATGAATGTGGGATATGAAATTCGGTATTGGCATGATACTAGGTGTATAGGCTGTGTGTCCCATAGACTGGGAGATTGGATCAAAAAGCATACTCCTTCAGTTGTTCACAGCAGGCAACTTACTGATTGTAATAATGGGCTGGTTGGGTACAAAGTTCAAGACACTGTGTCTAACATTAGATGTGATACTACAATTAGACAGCGTTTGTTAAATAATCCTGAATCTAAGATTTTGGGCTCATAGCATGGTGGACTTGTGCCAACTGCAAGTTATACATAACTGATACACACAGGGGCATGTTCTTTCCAGACAGACAGATCATGAACATACACCGCACAGTTTCAACTTATCAAAATAGGTGACAACCATTGTTTGGTTCATTCCTCAGGGCAATACCTTGACCAGAGTTAACTTGACTGGTTAAAATGTAAGCATAATGTGACAGGTGGTGGTCAGTCCAATTGGTGCATTCTCCTTTGCAGTGCCTCTACTAAAAGAGTCTACTTGCCGACCAATCAGCATCCTGTTCTTACACATAGAAGAATAGAGCATTGAAACAGGCCCTTTGGCCCACCATGTCTATGCCAACCGAAAAAGAAACTATACTCACCCCATTTAACAGCATTTGGTCCATAGCATACTATGCTCTGGTATTTTAAGTGCTTCTCCAGATGCTTCTTAAATGTTGTATGAGTACCTATCTCCGCCACCATCTAAGCAGCACATTCTATGTTTCTACCACCCGCTGGGTGTAAATATTTTTCCTCAAATCCTCTCTGGACCACTTACGCCTCACCTTAAACTTACATCCTCTGGTCTTAGAAGTGTCTGCCATAGGGAAAACATTCTTACGATCTAACCTATCTAAGTCTCTCCTAACTTTGGATATCTCAATCAGGTCCCTTAATTACATTCAGCATAAAAAAGTTGTAATCCTTTATTTTGTTGTTTCTGTGAACTGACGAGTGAAGATAAAAACATTCAACAAAACTTGTCTACGTTCAACAATATGCAATTTCTCTGTGCTACCCAAGAATTTTGAAAATAGTGAGTAAAAGGATGGAATTGGATGCAACCCTTTCTCTGGACAAGATTTTTTCTCAAATTCCTCATCGGATTTGTTGGATAAACTAAATATTCATGGCACCTGGATTTGCACTTCCTCACAAGCATAAGTATTTTTTTCAGGCCTGTCAACTGAATCGTGATATAATCTTATAGTCGCTGATTAAGTCACCACTCCAAAGCTGGAACAATTGACAATACTCCACAAATGGGAACAGTAGAAGATTCTTGTGAAAAGTTAAATAACCTTGTGGTCAATTTGTGGATAAACTTTGCAAAATTGTCCTCCAACAACACAAGCCAATTGAGTAAACTCACAGAGAGCCTGGGTATCTATAGAATGTCGCTGCTGAAAATGTGTTGCTGGAAAAGCGCAGCAGGTCAGGTAGCATCCTAGGAGCAGGAGAATTGACGTTCTTCAGGAATGACCTGCTGCGCTTTTCCAACAACACATTTTCAGCTCTGATCTCCAGCATCTGCATTCCTCACTTTCTCCTATCTATAGGATATCATTTGGTGAATTGACCTAACCAACGCTCGACCTGATGCACCAATGGATTCAATCAGATGATCCACCCCTGGATCCTTTTCCCATCTTCCATTAACTTTCCTCTTCATAGCATCACTACAGTGCAGAAGCAGGTCATTCAGCCCATCAAGTCCACACCAAGTCTCCAAAGAGCATCCCACCCAGACCCACCCTCTTACCTTAACCCTGTAATCCTGCATTTCCCATATCTAATCCACCTAACCTACACATCCTCAGACACTATGGGCAATTTAGAATGGCCAATCTCCACTTTGGACCTGCAAGTCTTGCACTTGAAATAAAGCAATTCAATGTTAAACATAATCAAAATCAATTTCTGTGAATTGCAGAGAAATCTCTTGAGGCTCAGGGTGAAATTTTGAAATCATGTCCTGAGTTCCCCAAACACTGCAGAAAAGAGAATTCGACAGAAATGCAAAATTTCTTCTCTAATCCACTCTTGCTCACTCTCTTAAAGCTGTGGCATAGTAGGTAGCATCTCTCCTCTGAGCCACAGGTTTCTGAGTTCAGGCTGTATGCTAGGATTTCAGCAAAGGTATCAAAGCTGACACTCCATGAGAGTGCTCCACTGTTGGAGGTTCTGTCTTTTGGATAAAATGTTAAAGCAAGGCTCCATCTGTCCTCTCAGACAGATGCACAAAGATCACAAAACAACACAGTGAAGCAGAATTCCGGCAAGTGCTCCTTAAATTATCACAAAAACAGACTGGTTGCTTGTTATCACATCGCTGTTTGTCTGATCTTGCAACGTCCAAATTGGCTGTCGCGTTTCCTCAGTCACAACAGTGACTACGTTTCCAAAGTCTCGCTGTGACTGTAATACACAGAATGGCGATGTACGAGGGGGCATAGCTCCAAATTGAGGGGTGATAGATTTAAGACAGATGTCAGAGGCAGGTTCTTTGAGTAAAGTGTGAGGGTGTGGAATGCCCTGCCTGCCAAAGTAGTTAACCCAGCCACATTAGGGAGATTTCAACAACCCTTGGATAAGCAAATGGATGATGATGGGATTCTGTAGGGGGATGGGCATAGATTAGTTCACAGGTCAGCACAACATCGAGGGCCAAAGGAGCTGTTTTGCGCTGTATTGTTCTATGTTTCTGAAGGACACGTTGTAAAAGCAAGTCTTTAACTTAATTCTTTTGTAAAGCTCCCTAAATATTTCTTTATGAGGTTTGGTGTCAAGTCTTATTTAAAATTATATCTGTGAAGCACTTGGCATACCTTACTATGTTAAATGCTGCTACACTGTAAGAGATGAGGATAGTCAAGAGGCACAGAGTAATAAATATTCACTAAGACTCAAGTCCTCCTTATCACTCAGGCCCATTACCTGTATTACTGCACTGAACCAGCAGGTGTTTCCAACATTCTTCAGTCCCACTGGCCAGTTATCCTCACGTTTCCGATCATGTGGGTTGGGGGAGTCCCCCCAGACTTCACACCTCTTCCTTTTTAATCCAACTTTACTCTCAGTGGTGTTTGTTTCACCTACTCTGCAACACAGAGACAATTCCCTCACTTTCAAATTAAGAGGCCAAAATATTCAAAATATTTAGTAAGGTACACAATAAAATCTACAGCAACGTTGAGGGAGAGAGAAAAACAATTATGGGCAGTTTTCTTTATGGAGAAGCCAAAGAGAGGAGACGACAGGGTGAATCAACTCAAGTGTATTGTCTATACCTCCTGATTCTGAGTAGAGATGCAACAAAGACCAGGGGAGGAGACAAGACCATGTTCCACTGAGGTGGGATTAGTTAGTTCAGTTAGCAGGATGGCTGTTATGTGATGCAGAGTGATGCCAACAGCATGGGCTCCTACATTGACTGAGGTTACCAAGAAGGACTCCTCTTCCCAACCTCTCCCCTGGGCATGAGACCTGGTGACCTTCAGATTAAACTGACACCATCTCTCTCTCTCTCATCAGATTATAGCCCGATGATCTGGAAGGATTAAGGCCATTTTGCCTTTTACTAAGACTAGGATTCTCATAGCTTTTTATTAAATTCACTCATAAGACTTGGGCATCGCTGGCTGGGCCAGCATTTATTGCCCATCTCTCGTTACCCTTGAGAAGATGGTAATGAGCTGCCTTCTTGAACCACTGCAATCCACGTGCTGCAGGTTGACCCATAATGCTCTTAGGGAGGGAACTCTAGAACTTTGATCCAGTGACAGCGAAACAACAGCAATTTATTTCCAAATCAGGATGGTGAGTGGCTTGGAGGGGAATTTGCAGATGCTCCCATGTATCTGCTGCCTTTGTCCTTCTAAATGGCAATAATCTTGGGTTTGAAAGGTGCTGTCTAAGGATCTTTAGTGAATTTCTGCAGTGCATCTTATAGATAATACACATTGCTGCTACTGATGATCAGTGTTGGAAAGAGTGAATGTTTATGGATGTGGTGTCAATCAAGCGGGGCTGCTTAGTCCTGGATGGTGCCAAGCTTCTGGAGTGTTGTTGGAACTGCAGCTATCCAGACAAGTGGGGAGTATCCCATCAGACTCCTGACTTGTGTCTGGTAAATGGTGGACAGGCTTTGGGGAGTCAGCAGGTGAGTTACTCACTGCAGTGTTCCAAGACCCTGACCTGCTTTTGTAGCCACTGCATTTATGATATGAGCTCAGTTGAATTTCTGGTAATGGTAACTCCAAGGATGCTGATAGTGGGGGATTCAGTGATGGTGACACCATTGAATCTCAAGGGGCAGTGACTAGATAATTTCTTATTGGAGATGGTAATTACCTAGCATTGTGTGATGTCAATGTTACTTGCCACCTTTCAGCCCAAGCTTGGATATTGTCCAGATTGGATTAGATTAGATTAGTCTCCCTACAGTGTGGAAACAGGCCCTTCAGCCCAACCAGTCCACACCGACCCTCCGAAGAGTAACCCACCCAGACCCACTACCCTCTGACTAATGCACCTATCGCTATGAGCAATTTAGCATGGCCAATTCACCTGACCTGCACATCTTTGGATTGTGGGAGGAAACCGGAGCACACCCATGCAAACACGGGGAGAATGTGCAAACACGATCTTGTTGCATTTGAACACGGACTGCTTCAGTATCTTAGGAGTCACAAATTTGACTTGAAAAACAGGCTTGGGGTTAAAGAACAAGATCAGTGCAAGAATGGGGTGAGATTGGGAACAAGGAAGAAAAGCATTTTCTTGAAATTCATTCATGGTGTGCCAGCATTGTTGATTAGCCACATCTGTGGTCACTGTCCATCGTAATTGCCCCATTAGAAGGTGGTCACAAGCTGCTACTTGACAACTGAATGGTTTAGTCAGGCATTTCTGAGGGCACTTGAGAGACAACCATATGTTTGCAGGACTGGAGTCACATATAGATCACAGAGCTGTTACAGTGTAGAAGGAGACCATTTGGCACATCGTGGATGCAGTAATTCACTGAGCATTTTAATTTAAAGCCAATCTGTTGTCTTTTTCCCACAATCCTGCACATTGGTTCCAGCAATGAAGTAGAAACAGATTAAGGCAATAGTTTTTCTTCCTTAAAATATATTAGTGAGGCTAACAGACATTCATAATCTTGGAAAGTGGCCAGACAAATTCAAACAGCTGTTAATAAGGTTTATAAGATCATTAGGTACATGTCTGTGATGGGAGGGCACGGGTACGTGTCCAAGACCGCAGGGCACACGTTTAAGGTGAGGAGCACGTGGTTTAGAGGAGAACTGAGAGAGATTTTTTCAGCTAGACTTTGATAGAAATATGGAACATGCTGCCTGAGAAAGTGGTGGGGGCAGGTACTCGAGCAACATTTGAGAAGCATCTGAATGAGCACTTAAAATGGCAGGGCATCGTAGGCTTTGGGCTGAGTGCTGGTAGATGAGATCATTGTGGTTTAGTGATGTTGGTCTGCCTAAACGTAGTGCGCTGAAGGACCTGTTTCTACGCTGTGTGCCTCAATGATTCTATTTACAATTACCCAGTTTAATTTCATGTCTAGAATTGATGGAGGCGATGGGTTATTTTTCATTCGAGATTTATCTAACTAAATGAATTTAAATTCCCAGCTGCTCAGATGATTGAACTCAGGTTGACTGGTTCACTATTCCATTAATATAGCCTTAATACATCCACCCGCACGCCTCCCCTCCCCCACCCACTGAATCAATGTCTTAATACTGGGAAATTGTTCCCTCCTCGAGCAGCTGGGTTGAACTTTATACAAAAGAAACAAGCATTAGATGGTCAAAAAACTAAACAGCGAGCCAAGTGCTGCAAACAAAAAAAAAAGCACTGCATAATTCCAGAACCTGAACTGGAATTCTGACATTGAGCCAGACTTTCAATACTCATCGCAGGTTCCTGAACAGCGCCGATTATTGTGGCTTGTACTAATCAAAGGAAAATAAAGATAAAGAGCTTATTCAATGTTCAGACATAACGTATGGAGCACTGTACTGGTTAGCCTCCAGATTCTCCCCAGCAACTTCGGCTTCTTCCTGTAGCTTCTCGCTTTCTCTCAGGCTCAGCGCAATTGCCTTCTGAAGGTCTGCTTTCTCATTGTTAGCGAGGTCAATGACACCTGCAAGAAAAAAAGCATTTACCACTGGCATGAATTTATAGACCAAAACCGGGCTGAAATGACACCTCTTGAGCTGCTTTACATGGTATTAGGATGATCTTTACGTTTCTTAATTTGCAAGCTGTAAGTAAGGACTTCTTTTGAGCAGCTTTCTCAATGAAGATGTGACACTTAGATTAGATTAGATTACTTAGTGTGGAAACAGGCCCTTCGGCCCAACAAGTCCACACCGCCCCGCCGAAGCGCAACCCACCCATACTCCTACATCTACCCCTTACCTAACACTACGGGCAATTTAGCATGGCCAATTCACCTGACCTGCACATCTTTGGACTGTGGGAGGAAACCGGAGCACCCGGAGGAAACCCACGCAGGCACGGGGAGAATGTGCAAACTCCACACAGTCAGTCGCCAGAGGCGGGAATTGAACCCGGGTCTCTGGCGCTGTGAGGCAGCAGTGCTAACCACTGTGCCACTTACTGTGCCACTGTGCCACCACTTACCACACAGGTGAGGTGGGCATGACAGGTGGAACCAGACAGTGGGCAGGGTCAACCCAACCTCCATGGTAAAACATGCCACATTCCTCTCCCAGATTATCTCCTTCCCTCAACACAATGTCAAGCCAGTTGGCTCAACAGTAATGCTAAACCACCGCCAGGTGTAAAACACTTACTTCTACGTGTTTGATTGGCTGTCGCTCTGCTGGACTCGTTGTCTGGCTCATTGGCTATTGCATTGTAACTGGGTTCTCTGGCACTTTCGTCAGTGAGGAAGCTCACTGCCTGATTAATGTCCCTGTTGCTGACCTGTAAGGAAGAGGTCATACAATAATCATATTAACATATTCTAATAACAATGCAGCATGCTCAAACCTATTTTAAAGATCAGATTGGAAATGCTAACTGCCTGTCTTCTAAATTCATTCACAGGGCCTATTTCTGACTCACAGTAATGTGGTTGATTCTTAACTCCCCTCTGGGGGCAATTAGGGAGGGGAAATAAATGCTGCCCTAGCCACATCCCGTGAAAGAATAATTAAAGGTAAGTACAAGTCACTGATCAAATGTGGTGATAGGAAACAACCTGTCAATGAAAAGTCAATCTGCTGTAATGGACCAGACCAAACCCCCTCAAAACACATCGAAAAGATAGTTTTATCTTATTTACAGGCAATTATAAGGCGTGGCATTCCAGACATGGTCACACTACTCAGTTTTAAGCAAAACATATTTTATTCTTGCCCTACAGTTAAAATACAAACAAAAGAAAGAAGAATTGGTATAAATTTAACTTCATTCAAAAATTTAACAGAATAATAGATTATTTAACTACTAAACAGCAACTGTTCCAATACAGTAACATCCCATAAGCACACCCTTGGTAAAGGCAAATCCAGTGAAACAGATTGTCTCACATGCGGTGGTTTCTCCAGTCCAGAAGAAAAGAACACCAAAAGAAATTCTGGTAGGGACAGAGAGAGATGGGTAGAGACACAGAGAGATAGAGACTCTCAAGCTGTTTATTGGCTTGGAAGAGGCAACTCACACTTCAGACTTAACCTCACTTCATACATAAAAAGGGACTAAATACACCTCTTAAAACCATAATATCATCACACCACTGACATTCCAAAGGAACACAATACAAAGAAAATGCTATGCTGTTCAGGATGTGTCCTATCCCATGAGGCAAAAATCAAAGGTCTTGCCTCACATTAGAAATCTATGAAACATTCAAAGAACCACCAAGAATTCATTCTCTTCGGGTTTCGGTGAACATTTCTCTCTCAAGTAACGCAACAAACACTAACTGATGATTTCTCTCAGGGCTGCTTGAGAGATCAAGCTTTATGTTTAAATGGCTACCATGTCTGCTAACAGACAACAATTTATTGTATATGAAGAGTTGTATGAAAGTGTTTTACAAAAGAGGCCGACTCCTCCACAAATTCACTCAAAATGAATAGTTGCAGTTTCAGATTCCTGCCAAGGGAGGCCACAAGTTAGCTACATAAATGTGCTCTTCGAAGGGTCAGTGCAGACTCAATGGGTTGAATGGCCTCTTTCTACACTGTAGGGATTCTACAATTCTATGAAGAGTCATACCCAGACTCAAAACGTTAACTCTATTGTTCTCTCTCCACAAATACAGCCAGACCTGCTGACTATCTCTGGCATTCTTTGTACTTGCAGCAAAAACTTTCAACGTAGAGGCTAGCAGTAGAACAAACATTCCACAATTTTGGTTAAGTACAAAATTGTTCAGATGCTGAAATCTGAAATGAAAAGACAAAGAGCTGAAGAAACGCAGCAACTCTGGCAACATCTGTATAGAGAGATGGAACCTTTCCATTCTGAAGATGTCATTTTGGACTCAAAACGTTAACTCTGTTTTTCTCTCCAGATTCTGCCAGACCGAGAGTTTCTCCAGCTCTGTTTTTATTACTGAATTTTTAGATGCAACCTGAAGTATCAACAAGAGAACAAGAAAGGGTTAGAGTGATTGGAGGGATTCTAGATATTTAAAGCCCAAGACCTATTCCTTCAGGATAATTGATTCTTAAGCTTTCTCATCCAACTTTCAACAAGCAGCTGACAGGGTGACAGTCGTGGAATTACTCCTAATTTGTATGTTAGGAATGATATACTGGGCTTGGAGGGAGTACAGTGTAGGTTTACAAAAATGACACCTGGAATTCAGGGGTTAGGTTATGAGAGTAGATTATACAAACTAGGTCTGTTTTGTCTAGAATCTAAAAGGGTAAGGGGTGATCCAATAGAAGTTTTCAAGATATTAACAGAGAAATCAGGGTAAATAAACTATTACCATTAGTTGGAGAATCTAGAACTAGGGGCATAGTCTAAACATTAGGACCAGGCCATTCAAGAGAGATTAGAAGAAAGTGAGGACTGCAGATGCTGGAGATCAGAGTCGAAGAGACTCTGAAGAGCTTATGCTTGAAACGTCGACTCTCCTGCTCCTTGGATGCAGCCTGACCAGCTGTGCTTTTCCAGCACCACAGTCTTCAACATTCAAGAGAGATGTGAGGAAGATGGTAGATATTTGGAGTCCTCCTCCACAAATGATAGTGGATGCTAGATCAAGACCATGCTAATAGATTATTACATCATTGAGATGGAGTATATACATCCATTACGTACACTTTCTACCACACCTTTAACATCCCAAATCAAACAAAATATAACACTGAGCCACCTTAAGATATTAAATGTGATCAAAAGCTTGCTCAAAGAACAAAAACTGGTTAATTTGTTGACACACAGTTGAGACAAACACTCAGAGGAGTAAAAAACAGGGAGATGTGAACTCAAGTGAGATTGCACTCGGGCATTAGACACTGGCTTTAAAAAGTGGAGTAAATATTTTCGTACAGATTTAAGATTCTGGGCAAAAGAAAAGGGGGGGGAATGGGGTGAAAGAACTTAATAACGTGAAACTGGGTGCCTCTGGAGTTTGTGTGGCAGAGATGATGAACATAGTTTCACAAGGAATTTGGATGGACACTCAAGTTGAACTTGCAGAGCTACAGGAACTGAATGGGGCAATGGAGGTGACTAGATTCCTTTACAGAAAACTTGCATGGACTCAACGGATCAAATGGCTTCCTGCAGTGCTATTACGAGTCTATACGATATAGCATGAAGAATAAGCCCAACGTTATCAAAAATATTTCTAAAAATATATTCTGCATTCACTCTATCCAATAACCCTTGTTGTTCCTGACCAGGTTTTTCTGTAAGGAGTCGTGTTGACATTTAAGGAAGGTTGAACAGTATTTTACTAACCAAGACAATGTTTCCCAACAGATTTCAATGAAAGCATGACAGGAGATGCATTAGATGTTGCTATTACTGAATAGAAACTGCACCTGTAAAATTTGTAAAATTACTAACCTGCATTATTGCTTAAGGATTAGAATTTTCAGAACTGAGCCTAATCTCAACATTTTTGCAGTCAATCATCGTTATTTCAGTTAACCTTGCCAATTCATAGAAATGGTGCCCCTGAAAACTATCACCAACTGTTGTAAAACGCACCCAGGTCAAAAATGCCCTTTTACGGACAGGGATCTATCATCTTCACTGAGGCTGTGGCTCATGTGCCTTTCCAGACTCAATGTGGTTGACTATCAACTGGCTTTGGAAATGCCCAGCATGCCACTCAGTTCAATGGCAATCAGTGACGATCAATGAATGCTGACATCGCTCGCAAACGCTCAGTTCCTCAATGAAAGATTAATAATTTTTTAAAAATTTATACTTTCTTCACTGTGAGTGACACATCGAGCAATGGAAGCAAAACCTCCAGTATTTTAAGTAATCTCTAGTTGTGGAGGTTACATCACTGGAAGTAAAGACGGCAGAGATGGATTGCTGAAATATCAGGGAGTTGGGTGCCATGGGATACTAGTAAGAAAGTGGAATTGAGGCCTGGGGCAAATCAGTCCGGATCTTGTTGAATGGTAGAGCAGGGTTGAGAAGCTAAGCAGTTTATTCCTGCCCCAGTTTCTGATGTAGTTCTGATGAAGCAGCAGTTAGACATTGCACCTGGTGAGGGGTGAAGCAATATGTTTTTCAGGTTGGATGAGTGAAGACTTCCCTCTCTACCATACAATCCAGCTTGTATTGAAATACATGGATCAATGCCTACTGACCCGGAGTGCCTTCTGCAGTAGTCGATTGTCGTGAATCCCTGTGATCTCTCGCAGCTGGCTGATGATGAAGCTAATGTTCTGGGAACAAAAAAAAAAGAGAAAGGTGAGGAACGAAAGGAAGTGGAGATCAGCATGTTGTTGCACTTTGCTCAAAATCAAAGTAGCAATATGTAAAGTCACCAACCAAAATCACGGACTGAGGAGCAGAATGCAGAGAACTGAGCCTGATAAGATTTCTGAATCAAGTTAGGAAAGTTGTCTGAAGTTGTCATGTTTCCTTTGGTACTGTCAGTTCTGTGAAGACATTGCCCTTTGTCTGACCTGGGTCAGGTAATATCTTTATCTGTTCACTCTGAAGTTATTTTCCTTTATTCCACATGCTTTCGAATGAATTACAGTACATGGTTATCTTTTAAATTATTTGTTTTGCTTTAACATATTTCCTTCTATGAAACAGAGGATTTGCATCGATATAGCACCTTTCTTGTCTGTTGGATGTTGCAAAATGTCTTAAATCCAATGAAATGCCATTGAAATGCCTCACTGATGTAATGTAGGAAACAAGGTAGCTAATTTCTGGACAGCCAACTCCCGCGAACAGGAACGTGATTATAACCCAACTATGCTTTTGCCTTAATTTTGTTTGAAGAATTGGCCAGGACATAATGGAGACCACTTCTGCTGTTCATTGATAGGCTGTCTTGGAATCATTTACATCCAGCAGACTGAACAGATAGAATCATGGCTAAAATTCTCATGTGAAAGACAGTATCTTCTACCAAGGAGCATTCCTCAGTGCAGTCATAGAGTCATAGAGATGTACAGCATGGAAACAGACCATTCGGTCCAACTCGTCCATGCCGACCAGATAGCCCAACCCAATTTAGTCCCACCTGCCAGCATTTAGCCTATATCCTTCCAAATCCTTCCTATTCACATACCCATCCAAATGCCTTTTAAACGTTGCAATTGTACTAGCCTCCACCACTTCCTCTGGCAGCCCATTCCACACACGCACCATCCTCTGCATCAAAATGTTGCCCCTTAGATCTCTTTTATATCTTTCCCCTCTCACCCTAAATCTATGCCTTCGAGTTCTGGACTCCCCCACCCCAGGGAAAAGACCTTGTCTACTTCAGTCCACAAACGTATGACATTACTGACACTAACGTCCATACAATGTCTCTTATTTGACACAAAACTACAAACACAATGTTTATCTCAAATCCATCACACACACATGCTTAGATTTCCTCAATAAAGAAAATTAGTTCATTAGTCAGGAACAAACTTCCCTTAACAAATCTACATTGGTTGCTCCATTTAGCCTTTTACCTAAGCACTTGATTTCCTTGTGGTTGTCTGGAGTTAAAGATTGAAAATGTCACACACTGAATCTAGTTTTCTAATCTCCAAAACACATGGGATGTGTTTTAACTCTCCTTATGATTAAAAGTCAGTTTTCTTTGCCAGCAATTATTCTCTTTCCAATGAAGACGAAAAACTATCCTTCATTTAACCTTGAGCTTCTTGTATGTTCTTCCATTCTACCAATTGATAAGAATTGTTGAGAATTTAATACAGGAATGCAGGGCATTCTTTCCTCCTCTGCTTTCAACGGGAATACGGTCATCACACATGCCTTAATGATGACACACAGCAGGAGCAGAGGACATGACTCTGGATCCCACTATCTTGTAGCATGGGGTCCAAAGATTGAACTGACCTACTCTGTTAGACAGAGGCCCGGGGTAGAAGGTCACAATCTTGAACAGGCGTCGATTTCGAATTGCAGCACAGATGATGATGATGTCAGAACATAATAGAGTACTTTCTGATGGGCAGAATAGTACTGACCAGTGGAACTTTCATCTCACGCTCTCATGATCTTTTCTTTCCAGTAATAATGTACTTAAAAGACACCATCACCTTGCAAAAGGTGATTCATTTACGAAGTGCTTTGAATCAATTCAACAACATGATCTATCCAGAAGAAACTTAAACTGGAAAGTGGTAAGCACACATCCTCTGCCTGGATGTATCACTACCTGGTATCAGAGACAGTTATGGAGAGTGGTGAACACGGCCAAGACAATCACAAAGGCCAACCTCCCATCTATAGAATCCATCTACCAGGCCCGCTGTCAAGGAAAGGCTGCCAGCATTCTCAACGATCCATCCCACCCTGGCAATGTTTTTCTACAACCTCTACCATCAGAGAGAAGGTACAGAAGCCTGAACACATGCACCAGTCGGTTTCATAACTGTTTGTACCTTACTGCTGTTAGAGTATTGAATGGACTCACAAACCCTTAGCATTCGCCTGTACTTGTGTGTTTGTTTTGCTACTGTTTACCTATTATCTACTTATCTACGTACCTTAACTCTGTGATCTGCCTATGTGATTGCTCGCAAGACAAAGCTTTTCACTGTGCCTCGGTACATGTGACAATAAATTCAATTCAATTCAATTCAATTCAATATGGAACTCATTCCAATAAGCACAAGGTGAGGTGATTAGCAAAGAAGCATTTTAGGGGAAGCTGGATTGAACAAGAGAAGGAAGAATGAGCATAGGCTGATAGGGTGAGATGGAGCCAGGTGGGAGGAGGATCACATCCATACAATCAGAATAGACCTGTGGGCAGAATGGCCTGTTGCTGAGTTGCACGTCATTGTACAGTATGGCACTACATAAATGCAACTTTATTCTTTTCACATAATACCCAATACCCATATTATTAACAGTAGAAGCAGTCCTCATTTTACATTCTCCTAAATAAAATTATTCAATTTTAATGCTGTTTAATCCTTTTGGCATATTTCCTCGAAAACATCTTCATTTCTGGGTTAACATCAGATTGCAGCTCAGGTCAGGATCTGACTGACGAACGTAGAGATGAGAAACAGAATAGAAAGTTAGAGAGAGCAAGGGGGGGGGGAAGAGAGAGGAAGAGAGAGAGAGAGAGAGAGAGAGAGAGAGAGAGAGAGAAGTAAAGGTGAGAGAGGAAGCGGATAAGCTAGAACAAAAGACAGAAAGAGATTGCAAAAGGAAGAGTGGAAGAGGGGGATGGGGTGGAAAACGTAATGAGAGAAAAAACAAAGTTGTGCTTAAGATACATCCAATTTTCTTTTATTCGTTCATGGGCACACTGGCCAGGCCAGCATTTATTGCCCATCCCTAAGTGCCTGCATGTCAGAAAGACGATGTAAGGACAGCAGGCTCCCTCAAGACACTGAGCGGTGATGGAGGGTTGTTTCTCAGACTGGATGCCTGTCACCAGCGGGGTTCCTCAGGGATCAGCGCTGGGTCCTCTTTTGTTTGTCAGTTATAATAATGATTTGGATGAGAATATAGACGGCGTAGTAAGTAGTTTTTATAGACAACACCAGAATTGGTGGCTATAGTAGACAGTAAACAAGATTTTCTAATATTACAAAGGGATCTTGATGAAATGGGTCAATGGGCTGGAAAATGGCAGATGGAGTTCAATCTGGATAAATGCAGGATATTGCATCTTGGTACAACAATTAAGGATATGGTTTATGAAATTAATGGCAGGGCCTTGGGTGGTGTTCCAGAACAAAGGGAGCTAGAGGTTCAGGTACATTGCCTTTGAAGTTTGTGTCACATAAAGACAAAGGTGTTAAAAAGGTGTTTGGCACACTTGCCTTCATTGCTCAGTACTTTGAGCAAGGATTGAGCAATGGAGGAGTTGGGACTTGGGAAGATATGACGAGGTTGGACAGGACAATGGTGAGGCCTCTTCTGGAATACAGTGTCCAGTTCTGGTCACCCAGTTATAGAAAGGATATTATTAAGCTGGAAAGGGTTCAGAAGAGATTTACCAGGATGCTATCAAGTATATAAAGTCTGAAGTAAAATGAAAGGCTGGATAGGCTGGGACTTTTTCACTGGAGCATAGGAGGTTGAAAGGTGACCATAATAAAATCATGAGTACAGAGAGAGTCATTGGTAGGTATCTTTTCCATTGGGTGGAGGATTTCAAGATTAGGGAGCTCATTTTTAAGGTGAGAGCAGAGATTTAAAAACAACATGAGGGGCAAATTGTTTACACAGAGGATGGTTCACGTGTGGAATGAACTTCCTGAGGAAGTGGTGGATGTAGGTACAATTACAATGTTTAAAAGGCACTTGGGTAAGTACATGAATAGGAAAGGTTTCACAGAATATGGGCCAAGGCAGGCGGGGGGACGAGTTTAGTTCAGGATTATGTCTGGCATAGACTGGTTGGATGGAAGGGTCTGTTTTAGTGCTGTATGGTTTTCCCAATAATTTTAATTTGATTAGTTTTTTTTATTTTGCAAAGTACATTAGCTAGGAATGCAGAGTTGTGCATGCATGGTATACTGTTCCAACTTGTACTTTGGCCTTGTTGGACAAGAAAATGTCTGAAGGAACCTAACTCCAGCATTAACTTCAATTCCAATGGAAATCCAGGATTAGTGTTTTTCAGAAACGCTCCTCCAACTCTGTGAGGACTATCCATACAGGTTCTGACATATGTAAGCAATAATGCAGGAGATCCATTACTAAAAGACATGAAAGCTTCTTCAATGGCTTTTCACTGATGTACACTGTGTGACTGTACTGCCTGAGGAAGGGATTAATTTTCCAGTACCAGCCTGTATCAGCTCTGTAACTTGATGGCTAAGGAAGATCATGCGCAATGTGACCAAAGAGGTTGTTATGAAATCGTAAATCCCAGCAATGACAGGTGGTATGAGTGGGAGAGATTCCTGATCAGCCACATGACAGAAAGAAATTGGAGCCTCTGCCATCACTCGCCAGAGCCCCACACAGCAACATGCAGGTAAATGTGCATGTTCGCATTGCAACTCAAACTCTCCAACGTCAAGGTTCCTGGTTTAATTCACTCACAACAAATTTATTTCATTCGAGTTATCAAACAACTACTAGATTTTTAATCACTAAAGGTAAGAAAGGGTATATCATTGGGTGAATTTGTCCTGCAGATACATTTGTTGCCATCTTACCAATTAAATTCCAAGAAGGTCTCATGGGGTTTTTCTCAACCTGCTACCAACTACAGCTCTCAAGCACTCAACTAACAGCTACTTAAGGGCCTTCACTCGCCACTTCCTTGATCACCTGCCTTCCAGGCAGGCAAGAAAGGTGGCTAGTTCCTGAATGGGAAAACATAGCAATCTGCCTAATAGGTTGGGGGGGGGGGGGGGGGGAATTCCTGATGAAGGGCTTTTGCCCGAAATGTCGATTTTGCCTGTCCTCGGATGCTGCCTGAATTGCTGTGCTCTTCCAGCACCACTGATCCAGAGTTTGGGAGAGTGGTCCAGGAAATGGCTGATGGAATTCAATGTGAGCAAATGTGAGATCTTGCACTTTGGAAAAAAGAATACAAGCATGGACTACTTTCTAAATAGTGAGAAAATTCATAAAGCCAAAGTACAAAGGGATCTGGGAGTGCTAGTCGAGGATTCTCTAAAGGGAAACATGGAGGTTGAGTCCGTGATTAAGAAAGCAAATGCAATGTTGTCATTTATCTCAAGAGGGTTGGAATATAAAAGCACCGTTGTGCTACAGAGACTTTATAAAGCTCTGGTTAGGTCCCATTTGGAGTACTGTGTCCAGTTTTGGTCCCCACACCTCAGGAAGGACTTACTGGCACTGGAGCGTCAGAGTGTGGTGGGCCTGTGGAATTCATTGTCACAGAGTGCAGTGGAGGCCGGGACGCTAAATGTCTTCAAGGCAGAGATTGACAAATTCTTGATGTCACAAGGAATTAAGGGCTACTGGGAGAATGCGGGTAAGTGGAGTTGAAATGCCCATCACCCATGATTGAATGTCGGAGTGGACTCGATGGGCCAAATGGCCTTACTTCCACTCCTATGTCTTATGGTCTAAATCTTTCCCTCTCACCTTAAACCTACACCCTCTAGTTTTGGACTTCCACACCCGAAGAAAAAGACCTTGGCTATTCACCCTATCCTTGCCCCTCATGATTTTATAAACCTCTTTAAGGTCACCTTTCAGTCTCTGACATTCCAGGGGTAAAAATAAGCCCCAGCCTATTCAGCCTCTCCCTCCAAACCCTCAAAGTCTCCAGTCTCGGCAACATCCTTATAAATCTTTTCTGCACCCTCTCAAGTTTAACAATGTCTTTCCTATAGAAGGGCAATCAGGACTAAACCGTCTACCACCACCTTGTGTCTCCTAACATCAAGCCAATTTTATATCCAATTGGCTAGTTTCCCCGGGTCCCATGTGATCTAACCTTACTAACCTGTTAACCATGCAGAACCTTGACGAACGCTTTGCTGAAGTCCATACCAAGTCTATTGCTCTGCCTTCAACCACCTTCTTTGTCACCTCTTCAAAAACATCAATCATGTTAATGACACATGATTCTCCACACACAAAGCTATGTTGATGATCCCTCATCAGTTCTTGCCTTTCAAAATGCATGTCAATCCTGTCCCTCAGAATCCCCTCCAACAACTTACACATTACTAATATCAGACCCACAGGTCTATAGCTCCCTGGCTTTTCCTTACAGCCTTTCTTAAATAATGGCATCATGTTAGCCAACCTCCAGTTTTCTGGCACCTAGCCCGTAGCCATTGCTGATACAAACATCTCAGCAAGGAGTCCAGCAATCTCTTCCCTAGCTTCCCATAAACTTCTGGAATACACGTGATCAAGTCCCAAGGATCTATCTACCTTTAATGCGTTTTAAGAGCTCCATCACCTCCTCTTCCGTAATATGAACTGTTTTCAAGACATCACCATTTATTTATCCAAGTTCCCTCGCTTCCACGTCCTTCTCCACAGTAAATACTGACAAAATATTTGTTTAGTATCTCATCCATCTCCTGTGGTTCCACATATAGACAGCCACATTGATTTTAAGAGGCATTATTCTCTCCCAAGTTACATTTGTCCTCAATGTTTTTATAGAATCTCTTTGGATTCTCCTAAAGCTATCTCACATTCCCTTTTTGCTGAGTATACTCCTGTGACCCTGAAAACATTCCAAGGATTCATTCGATCCCAGCTGTCTATACCTGATATATTCCCCTTCTTTTTCTTGGCTAGAGCCTCAATTTCTCGAGTTATCCAGCACTCCCTACACCTACCAGCCTTGCCCTTCATATTATTGGGAACATACTGTCTCTGAACTCTCGTTATCTCATGCTTAAAGCCTCCCACTTCCTAACCATCCCTTTACCTGCAAATAGGTTCCTCCAGTCAATTTCTGAAACTTCATGTCTCGACTCAAAATAGAAAAATAAATGCAAGATAAATCAAAATCAAACACCTGGTCTTCAAACATTTGGGGGAATGAGGTGGGCAAAGAGAAAGTAGGTCTCCAACGTTTACAAATTTATGACTCAAGTACACGACTCCCATTTCCCTAATTGATTAATATCGAAAGAGAGAAAAAATTCCCAATTATTTCTTCATCCCTTAGTTTTTAAATAACTAGTGTTCAGTGAAACATGATTTACCATTCCAGCCCCACACCTTTTAAAAACTCACTGTAGTAATGGTTTTCTGCAGCTGCTACTATTTATGCTATTTCCAGCATGAATGATGGGCCCTTCCAAATCTTTTAACATTGGCTCAAACCGGTTTGGAACTTCATCCATCAATGTAAATATCAAGTGCAGTTTATCTGTCTCATTATGTCACTGAAATGATGTTGTACAGATGATATTGGGAGTTAACATACAGCACCTTCCATTTCCTCAAAACTGAACTCAAATCAGATTATAGAACTTTCTGATCATTACCACGGTGGCTCAGTGGTTAGCACTGCTGCCTCACAGTGCCAAGGATCCAGGTTCAATTCACGCCTCGGGCAACTGTCTGTGTGGTGTTTGCACATTCTCCCCGTGTCTGCGTGGGATTCCTCTGGGTGCTCTGGTTTCCTCCCACAGTCCAAAGATGTGCAAGTTAGGTGAATTGGCCATGCTAAATTGCCCATAGTGTTAGGTAGTTTAGTCAGGGGTAAAATGTAAGAGAATGGGTCTGGGTGGGTTGCTGTTCGGAGGGTCAGTGTGGACTTGTTGGACCTTAGGGCCTGTTTCCACACTGTAGGGAATCTAATCTAATTACCACATTGCCTTTCGTGGAATCTCGGTCCGTGCAAATTGACAACCACATTTCCAAAATGAAAATCGTGATTGTTTATCAAAAATACTTTGTAAAACTTTCTCTGTAAAGCACTTTGGGGTGTCTTCAGGTGATATGTTACAACAAATGTCCTGAAAGACAGATACTTTCAATTTAAAAATTGAACAAAATCATTTGAAATAAGGATTAATTTACAGAGCACAAGATAACAGGTAACACAAGTCAAATTAATAGCCTCACAATCATTCAAGCAAGGTTCACATATAAACACAAGCAACTTTCCTGACTGTCAACTTGTTTGACTTCTCAAATATTTCAAGGATACATGCTGCTTAGGCTCACCCAGAAAACTGACCATTTGAGTCAGTAGCTTTATAATTCAGTAAACACCCTTGAAGGAAGTTCTGAGGGTGGCAAGGGTACAAACTCTGGGTGGGGGATTTCAAAGTCCTCTACCAACAGTGGTTCAGCAGCAACAATACTGATCGGGTCCTAAAGGATTTAACTGCTAGATTGGGTCTGCAGCAGGTGGTAAGGGAACCAATGATAGGGAAAGACATACTTGACCTTACCCTTACAAATCGACCGGCTGCAGACGCATCTGTCCATGATAGCATCGGTAAGAGTGACCACCTTGTACAGACAAGATCCAGCCTTTACATTGAATGTATCCTCCATCTTTTCTTTTCTTCATCGGGAACTGAGGGTGTCACTGGCTAGGCCAGCATTTATTGCCTACCCCCAAATGACCAGATGGCAGCTAAGTGTCAACCACGTTGCTGTGGGTCTGGAGTCACATGCAGGCCAGACCAGGAAGGATGGCAGCTTCCTTCCCTAAAGAACATTAATGAACCAGATGTTTTTTTTCTCTGACAGTCAACAATGGATTCATGGTCATCATTAGACTCTTAATTCTGGATACCTATTAAATTTAAATTCCACCATCTGCCATGGTGAGATTTGTACCCAGGTCCCCAGAATATTACCTGGGTCTCTGGATTAACAGTCCAGCGATAATATCACTAGGCCATCACATCCCTTTGTGTGGCACCATCACCATGCTAAATTGAACAGACTTCAAACAGATCTAGCACACCAAGACTGGGCATCCACGAGGCACTGTAGGCCATCAACAGCAGCAGAATTATATTCCAACACAATCTGTAACTTCCTGATCTGGTATATCCCCCATTCAACAATCGCCAGGGAATCAACCCTGGTTCAACCCTGCAGGAGAGCATGCCAGCAACAGCTCTTGGCATAACTAAAAATGAGATGTCAACCTGGTGGAGTTGGCAAACAGGACTACTTGCGTGCCAAACAGCATAAGCAGCAAGTTATAGACAAAGCTAAATGAGCCCACAGCCATCAGATCAGATATAAATTCTGCAGTCCTGCCATATCCACTCATGAATGGTGGTGGACAATTAAGTAACTCACTAGAGGAAGGGTTCAACACACCAATGCAAAAGATAAGACTGAAGCACTTGCATCAATCTTCAGCTGGAAGTGCCGAGTGAATGATCCATCTTGGACTCCTCCAGTGGGTTCAGCATTGCAAATACCAGTCTTCAGCCAATTCGATTCATTCCAAGATATCAAGAAATGTCTGGAGACCGGATACTGCAAAGGCAATTGGCCCTGACAATGTTCTGGCAATTGGACTGAAGACCTGTACTCCAGAGCTTGCTGCTCCCCTAGCCAAGCTGCTCCTGCACAGTTACAACACTGGTATCTCCCCGACAATGTGGGAAATTGCCCAGCTAATTCAAACATGGACAAAAGAGCCGAATTCAAGAAGGGAGGTGAGAGTGACAGCCCTTGACATCAAGGCTGCATTTGACCAAATGTGGCATCAAGGGACCCTGGCAAGATGAATCAATGGGTATCAGGGAGTGAACCCTCCACTGGTTGTAGTTATACCTGTCACATAGGAAGATGGTTATGATTGTTGGAGGTCAATCATCTCAGCTCTAGGACATCTCTGCAGAGTTCCTCAGGGTAGTGCCCTCGGCGCAACAATCTTCAACTACATGATCAACAACCTTCCAACCATCATAAGATCAGAAGTGGGGTTGTTCATCAATGATTGCACAACGTTCAGCACTTAGCCCATATCCCTTTAGATGCTTCCTAATCATCTACCCATCCAGATGCCTTTTAAATGTTGTAATTGTACCAGCCTCCACAACTTCCTCTGGCAGCTTGTTCCATATACGCACCACACACTGCATGAACAAGTTTGCTCTTAGGTCCCTGTTTAAATCTTTTCCCTCTCACCTTAATCCATGCCCTGCAGTTTTGGACTCCAGTAACCTGGGGAAAAGACCTTGTCTATTCAACCTTTCCATGTCCCTCTATGAGATCACCCCTCAGCCCCCAGCACTCCAGGGAAAATAGCCCCAGCGTATATAGCCTCTCACTGTAGCTCAAACCCTCCAACCCTGGTGACATCCTCGTAAATCTTTTTTGAACCTTATCAAGTTTCACAACAAGATCTGGACAATATCCAGGCTTGGGCTAACAAGTGGCAATTAACATTCATGCCACACAAATGCTAGGCTATTACTATTTCCAATAAGAGACAATCTAACCACTGCCTCTTCATCATTCAATGGTGTTGCCAACACAGAATCCCCCCACTCTCAACGTCCTTGGGGTTACCATTGGCCAGAAACTCAACTGGACTCATCTCATTAACACAGTGGCTATAAGAGCAGGTCAGAGGCTCAGATTACTGCAGGAAGTATCTACTGACTCACCCAAAGCCTGTCCACCACCTACAAGATACAAGTCAGGAGTGCAATGGAATACTCCCCACTTGTCCAGATGGGTGCAGCCCCAACAACATTCAAGAACCTTGACCATCCAGAACAAAGTGGCTCATTCGATTGGTACCACATCCACAAACTTCCACTCCCTCTATCATCGATAGTCAGTAGCAGCAGTGTGTTCTATCTACAAGATGCACTGCAAAAATCCACCAAAGATCCTTAGTCAGCACCCTGCAAACCCACAATTACTTCAATCTAGAAGGACAAGGGCAGCAGTTACGTGGCAACACCACCACCACCTTCAAGTCACCCTCCAAGCTAGTCACTATCCTGACGTGGAAATATATCACCGTCCCTTCAGTGTCACTGGATCAAAATCCTGGGAATTGCCTCAGTCCATTGTGGGTCAACTACAGCACGTGGATTGCAGCAGGTCAAGAAGGCAGTTCATCATCACCTTCTCGAGGGCAACTAGGGATGGGGGAATAAATGCTGGCCCAGCCGGCAATGCCCAAATCCATGAGTGAATAAAGAAATAGTTAAGAGGATGAGAAGAAAATGGCCTTTGGAAAATTATCTCGAAAGGACAGATACTTTGCACAGTCAATTCCAACCTCATTCACTGAATGCTTAATCATGAGTCTTTATGTAAAGATGTGACAATATTTCTTAAAAGATGGCCAATATCTCCTACTGAGCTAATAATGGAATACAGATTATTCCATCATTATACATCACCTCCTGTAGGACCTTGCCCTGCACAAATTGACTGCCAACATTTCCAAAATGAGAACAGAAATTACAAGTCAAGAGTACTTTGTTGCCTGAGAAGCATTTTAGGTTGTTTTGCGGTAGTAGACCAGCATTTTGTATTTATGTAAGTTTTCACTTTGTTACTGAATTTTCTTGTAATTCAGATCATAACTGATACATTCTGAAATTGAAGCTATGAACTGAGGAGAGTTCACCAAGTTAATCTGTGACCACCTGAGATCATCAGATTGTTGCTGGTTTGTAGCATCACAATTTATGTTGCAGGATTTCTTTATTTATTTGTTTCTATTGATCTACTATTAAATCTGCAGATCTCTGAAAACATAAAAGAGATTTGGGCATTAAACATAAAAGAGACTGGGTTGCTTTGGATAATTGAAGTGAATTCAGTGCACTGTCAATAACGAAGAGGGTCCCTGGAAAGGTGTTAATATTTAATGGAGATCCCTGGTGAACAGACACTATTTGCATGGGGCCTTCAAGAGAATGTAAATAGATACAGAGGTCTCTGGGAGTGTGCCAGCACTCACAGTGAGTCCACTTCACTAAACAATGTGGGCTCCATTTACACTGGAAGGAAAAGCTTGAAAGATCACCAAGCATTAGTTGATTCAATTTTGAGATGTAAATAGGTGCAGCAAGGTTCAAGAATGTGACAGACAAGAAGTTTCTGGTAAGAGGTGAGGGCAGACGTGAAAAGGAAATAATTGGGGTTGATTATTTTAAAACCTCTGTGATTGCCCTTTTTCCTTTCTTAATAATAATAAACTCTTTATGAAGTTTGGCTGTTGGAAAAAAAAACTTTGTCTTAGTTGAAATCAGACGTTGAATCTTGAAGTTTGATTGTAAACTTTAAATTAAACTGTCCTCTTTCTGCACTGCAACAACTGGTAAAGATTTTTCTCAAGAGGGACTGAAAATCCTGTAAGTACAGAATAAACCAGAGTCGAGAGGCTGAGAAGTTCAATGCAAACTACAATACATCAGAGCTTCAATTGAGCTAGACGTTCTCTCAATGTAATCTCCACAAGATACTCATAACAAACAACAATCATTAACCTAGTACTACATGCCCTTTATATTCAATGTGTTACAGGATTCTTCCTGAAAAATTGCAAGGGAAGTACATCAGAGGCTAAGAAAAGCAGGGTTTCCAGTGTAGATGTAGAATGTGTTTACTACTTCTCAGGAGCCAGGGTATGTGCTGTCAGACATATATGGAACTAACGCTTGTAACAGCCTAGCAACAGATTTATTTTCAGAAGGGTCACAAATACCATTCCACTTCTCACATGACACATCGTGAGGAACTGTTCAGCACACTTTTCATGTGAAGAACAAAATTCTGGCCTTAAATTTTATTGTCTTGCTCATTGTTGTTACAGTGCAGAAAGAGGACATTCAGCCCATTGTGTGTGTGCTGGTTCTGTAAAATGGCACTGCGACGTAGTGTCATGCTCTAAGTAATCTTGTGCATTGTCTCTATACAAATAATCACATAACACTCATCCCTTCCCCTACCCCCCCCCACACCGAATGCCTTAATATAAACTGCCTCCACCCTGCTGCCAGTGAGTCCAGACCCCAGCTATTCATTGCGTGAAAATGTGTCTTCTCACATCACATTTGCTTCTTTGAAGATTTAAAGTAATCTGTGACCTCTCAATTTTAATCCTTTTCTGAGTGTGAGCAGAGTTTCGCTATCTTCTCTGTCCAGACCTCTCACGAGCTCCATGTTTTCAGCACTGTTTCTATAAAAAGGTTTCTCTTGAATTTCTTAATGGATTTATTAGAGATTCTCTTATATTATGTCGCTTTGTTTTGGACTTCCCAAAGTAGAAATATTTTTTCTATGTTTACCCTATCAAACTCACTGAGCTCACATCAGGAATGAAAGTCTCTGGCTTACTAAAAACAAAAAAATACTGGTGACCACAGCAGGTCAGGCAGCATCCATGAAGAGACATCAAGTTAACATTTCAAGTCTAGACAACTCTTCAACAGAGGTGACATGAAGTGTGGAGGGGGCAGCATTTATGCAATAGTTGGGGATAGGGTTGTGGGGGAGAAGGGGTAATGACAGAGTAAATTAAGTGATCGGAATGTGAGAATGGCAGAATAATCCAATCACTTAGTCTACTCTGTCAATGCCCTTTCTGCCCCAGAACCCTATCCCCAACTATTGCATAAATGCTTCCCCCTCCATACTTCTGGTCAGCTGTGATGAAGAGTCATCCAGACTTGAAGTGGTAGCTTGCTCTCTTTCCATGGATGCTGCCTGACCCACTGATCTCCAACATTTCTTGTTTTCAGTACAGATTCCACTATCTGTAGTAATTTGCTCCTCCCTGGCTTACTAGTCTTGTAATGTAACTATTACGCTATTGTAACCCTTCAAAACATTATTTCATTTAAAAGACTGTTACAATTGATAGGAGCATTGCTTCAAACAGCACAATTACAATTGCTATAGGTTAGGCAATTGTAGTGAAATTCTAACAATGTTACCCTGTGCAGTTATTTTCCATTGCATTACAACAGATAATGAGAATGAGAGAAGACATGACTACCCAACTATAAATAACTTCAGCAATAAGAGCATTAAACCATTCTCTGGCAGGATCTCCCAATTTGGAAAGGCCACTACAAATGGATGTACTGAGTGTGCTAACACCTGTAGCATTCAGTGATCAAAGTTAATGGTTCAAAACTTTTTTTTAAATAGAAACTCTTATTGAGAATACCTTACATGTGTCAGGGAAGGATCTTTATAATTAACAGTGGAGGTGCATGGCTGTAGTACAAATAAGTTAAAGTCCTGGATGCTTATTCAGACAAATGCTAATTATCTCAAACCACAATTGCTCTTTTAACCAAATTCTTCAAAACACAATGGACACTGTTTCATTTGATTGTTTTTACAGAACAGCAACATGAATGTGTCTATACTCAAAAACCTTTTCAGAACTTGTGGCATGGAAATGAAGAAGGAACTTCACAGGAGCATTTTTGAACAAATTTTGATGCAAAGCCACACAGGACAGGTGATCAAAATCTTAGATGGAGAGGGAGTATTTTGAGGAATACCTTAAAAAGGACGGCGGAGAGGTAAGGGGGTTGAGACAATTAGAGTGGGAATCCAGATTATGGGTCTACACGTGACTGAAACTGGACTGCCAGTGTGAACAAACAAAATTAGGGTTGCTCATATAGATTAGAATTGGAGGAACTCAGAGACCTCAGAATTGTCAAACTACAAGCAATTAAAAAAATTTAACAAGGATCCCTCAATCAACCAATTAACATCCACATTTTGAGATTAAGTTAACAATGTGGAGAGCTCATTTAAAAACATAAACTGCATTATTGAGTTCTTCTAATATTGCACTGTTCTCAGAAATAGATGATTTACTAAGTAGTGATCAAAGCCAGGGTCAGACACTGCTAATCAAACCCTGCATTTCCTCATACTTTTCATCTCACCAGTTATGGGGTCACAGAGTCATACTACACAGAAACAGACTCTTCGTACCAACCAGTTTCCTAATCTGACCTAGTCCCATTTGCCAGCATCTGGCTCATATCTCTCTATAGCCTTCCTATTCATCCCCATACCACACCCAAATGCCTTTGAAATGTTGTAATTGTACCCCCTCCCCCACCTCCACTGGCATCTTGTTCAACAACATGAGGTAGGTGAAGTCACTGAACAGATTACCCCCTTTCCCTTCTCCGAATAATTGTAACACACAGATGGAACAGAAGTTTAAGGGCAACCTGTACTGTCATTCTCTACAATAGCAACACACACAAACCCCACCCCCACACGCCTCACTCCACCACACCGATCACTGATTAAGTCAACATCTCATATTTGCACTTTGCAGAGCAAGAATGTATATTCAGCCACACAGCAGAACTGAACTTGCCCAAAGACATAGCACCATGCTCCATGAGTTTAACTGGATATTTGTTTGCCTGAAAAGTTCTAAAGATATTTTTAGTCTGCTGTTTGCAAATCAAAAAATACAAGTGTTTTGAAGCTGGGCCTTGCAATATTCATAACAAAATATCCATTGTGACATGGATCTGTACATTTTGGGGAAATGAGTTCCAATGTGAATTAAACACTTGTAGAATGTCATTTTTTTAAAAAAAACTTGGCTTTAACTCATCAAATTAAAACAAAAATGTTCGCAAGGAACAAGTGCAGCAGCAGACTGGAAGCACGTGTCTCCTGCACCTCCCAGCTTTTAGACACTCATACTCCCCTTCATCATCCTGTACCCAAATCACATCACACTGGAATGCTCGCACCAAGAACTACACTGACATACCAGAATTATCATGCGAGTAATACAGCCAATCAACAGGCTGCAAAATCTCCTCAACAGCAATGAGTGTTGGTTTGAAAGCTCAGAGTTCCTCCCAATCCTGCAAACTGTACCATGGGCTCTCTACAGAGTTCATCTCAACCAGAGTAACCAGTCAGAAGGTGTCAATTTAACACCTCAAGCAAAGAATGTACTTCTAAAGCAGACCAATCCATCAGTCTAGTACTCATCATCAGTCCAGTTTATCACCAAAGAGATTATCAGTTCATACTGTATTTCTGTGAGCTTGTTGTACATAAGCACTGTGTTACTACACTTCAGAAGAACTTCATTGGTTGGAACCAAGGTCACAATAAGAGCTTACATTAAAGCAAGTCGCTTTTTTCTAATCATTTACAGGCTGTGGACTTTGCTACCTTAGCAGCCGTTACTGCCCTGGAGAAAGAGGCTATGAGCTGCCTACTTGAACTGCTGCTAATCTTGGGGTGTTGGGAGTCCCACACAGTGCTATTAGAAAAGTAGATCCAGGATTTTGACTGAAGGAACTCTGAGCCAGTTCCAGCTTAGTTATTAGTGCACTTTAGATGAGGACTTGATTGTGTCCTTGTGAATCAGTTACCTTCGTCCTTCTAGGTGGTAGAGGTTGAGAATTTTGAAGGTATTGTCCAAGGACCTTCTTAAGTGTCCGGTTTTAGCAGTGGGACTTGAACTTGGATGCTGAAACTGAATGTTATCACTAAACCAAGCTAACCACTGTGCAGACAGAGAGGCACTCCTTTTGGACAGGCCAGGAGATTATGTTTATCATCAAGAATAGACTTCATGCAGCTTTTGCGATGCCCCGGTAGTATCAATACCTCTGAGCCATGAGTCCTGGGTTCAAATTCTATGTGTTCCAGAGGTGTATAATAACATGTGAACAGGTTGATTATACAATAGATTTACTGCGGTCAACACAATTATACAATCATCATTACCACTGAATAACAATGAAGCATAAAACTTGAAGTGCCAATTAAAGATATCAGCAATAACACAGAACCAATTATTTAAGTTTTATTTCTTGAAATCCCTCAGAATGTGTATGCAAATATATAATGATTATCTGGCAAAGGAAACAGTCTTTTTTATGCCAGGAAACCACTGAGTACACTGGCTTTTCCTCTATCTTCATTTCCTTGGTTTTTCCTGAGTAAACGAAGTCTATTTTTAGGAACAGCCTTATCAATGTTCCATCACATGGAGGCTAGTGGAGTAATGACCATATAATGCAAATCACTTGGCTCGAGAGTGAGCCTGCCCTGTTTAAGTTCACACAGCAGCTTGTGTTTATGGACAAGCTTTAACCAAGTGCTTTATTGTGTCAGCCTTGGTTAAGTGGCTCACGATCTGACAGTGGAGTCATAGCTTATGGGTTCACACCCCGTTGCACAGGCTTCAGCACAAACTCTGGGCTAACACACATTGTCCGTCAGAGATGTCAACTTTCTGAGGAGTCACAGCAACAAGGCTCCATCCATCGGTTTGAGCGTGTAAAAGATTGAGCAGGGTTAAGAGCAGGCGATGTTTCCCTGGTATCTTAGCCAACTGTTATCCCTCAATCCACATCATACTTTGTCCGGCCATTCTTTCACAGCTATTTGTGGGATCTGCTGGTGCACACTGACCGCCACAGTTCCTATTCGCATAAAGTGACCACATGAAAACCACCTCATTGGCTGGAAAGCTTTTAGAGTCTTTGAAGTGAAAGAAAGAGAAAATCTGCTGTTCTGTAAAGGCAGTAGTGTAGGTGCTGTGGGGCAGTGAATGACCACTTGGAGAAACTCCGAAGGTTAGAAATCTGGAAAGAATGATTGGGTTCAAAAGAGAGAGAGAGAAGTTCATTCGATTGAGGAGAAAAACTAGAGTCAGGCAGCCCTACAATCAATTCCACATGCAATATCTGCATGAGTGCCAGTTGCGTTAGCTTTTGTTCAAGGCAAAGACTGAAACTGTCCTAATAATCATCTTTTGCACTCAAACTAAGAGATGCAAAATTCATGCAAACCACCCTTTGATCTGAAACCTACTGAACTGGCATCAAATATTGCTTTAATTGCTCACGGGTGCGACAGAGCTGAAACTTAGTCAACTTTCCACACAGGACAGACCCGGCTGACTTAACACTTCCAGAAATATCTCAGTTGCCATGTGTTGGTTTGCTGGACATGAGTGAGATTCAGAAATAGAACCTGCAGAACAGCTGCTCAAAGAGGTACCTAAACAAACAAACATTAAACTTCCTTTTACCCCAGACACACGAGAGATCCCATGAATTGGGTAGCAACACAAACAAATTACAGAAAGACATTTTTAAAATGGACATCTACTGGGTGACGTTGTGAATTTTGTAAGGAGATTAAACAGGCCACATATTCCTTGAGAAAAATAAGAGATTAAATGAAGTGGAGAGCTAAAGGGATTCCCATGCACTAAAAAAAAGGCATACTATTTAATAGAGTCAGAGTCAGAGATGTGCAGGAAAAAGACTCTTCGGTCCAACTCACCCTCGCCGACCAGATATCCTAACCTAATCTAATCCCATTTGCCAGCACCTGGCCCATATCCCTCTTAACTCTTCCTATTCATTTAACCATCCAGACGCCTTTTAAATGAGGGACTGTAGAAAATAGATGATAGGTGTAGAAAATATGCTTCGATTTGTGGGAGGGCCAGGGGGATGGTGGGAAACTAAATAGAGGGGTTTTTTTTTAAATGCTAAAAGATAGACAATATAATGTTTAGGTAAAAACAATGACTGCAGATGCTGGAAACCAGATTCTGGATTAGTGGTGCTGGAAGAGCACAGCAGTTCAGGCAGCATCCGAGGAGCAGTAAAATCGACGTTTCGGGCAATACATGTATTCCTGATGAAGGGCTTTTGCCCGAAATGTCGATTTTACTGCTGCTCGGATGCTGCCTGAACTGCTGTGCTCTTCCAGCACCACTAATCCAGAATATAATGTTTATCTGTAATCTATTTATCTGACTAATGCTTAACCTTTTAACTTTATTTCTTATTTTTCTAACTTATACTATGAACCACTGTAAGGTAATGTAACTTCTTTTTCATTGTTTCTCTAAGACTTGTATCTAGTACCTTGTACTGAAGATGGCATCATGAGGAGTGACTTTGTACACTTTTCCCTGTACTGCTGTACTTGAGGACACATGACAATAAACCTAATTCTAATTCTGTTCAATTATGTCCCAGATAAACCTATTTCCCTTTGGCAGTTTGGATCAGGATCACTCCAGCCAATGGTGTTTTCCTACACAAAGTTCAAAGAGCTGGTTATCATTCACTATTTAGACTTGCAAGCGTGAGTTAAATTAGCAGTGAGATTATCCCAGCACATGTGAACACATACTCCAAATGAGTCACTACTTCCATGAGATCAAGAAAAGAGATTGAAAAATACTCCACATTTTAAATTTAAGATTAGATTACAGTCTTATTAGCTGCACAGAAGGCTTCTTACAAACATTCCCAAATCTAGACTGGAACTAAAGAGCAAACTCCAACCGTATAACACACAGAAACTCCTATTCAATGCTATCAGACACTTTCTCCAGCCTTGCTCACAGGAAACAAAGATGCACTGTTCTAACAGATAATTCTCAATTCAAAACCAATACAGTCCAGTACACAGTAGAAAGAATGCAGGGTCTAAAAGTCTAGTTTGAAAATATACACGCTGTGTTATTTCAGCCCATTTCTCCAGATTTACCAAACAAAAGGACTATTTTGCCATTAACATAGATAGTACTCTGCAATAAAATTTGTATCTTATTTTTATCAACCCGTCTTGAAATGTTAAATCACACCTCTACGGCCATCATATACTGAGGTGGGACTTGAACCCGGGCCTTCTGTCCCAAAGGTAGGGACATTATCCCTGCACCATGAGACCCTAGGTAGGATTTGTAGTTGTTCACACATTTGAAAAGATCAATTCAAATTACAATCGATGATAAATCTGTTGATTAATCCTGAGATGTATCGTTTCAATAATCAATCGTTTTTAATGTCCCAATGTAAAATCCTGGGGAGGTTGGAAGTCAAACTAAAAATAAAACCAAATTCTCAACAGGTCTGGCAGCATTCACAAAGAGGAATATTTCAGGTCGATGATCTTTCATCAGAACTGAAGAGAGACAGAAATCAGGTTTTAAGTCAGTGGAAGGAATGATGAGACAAGAAGAACTAAAGGTATGGTCTGTGATAGTGGAAAGGGCAGGAAAAATTAACTCATATTTCTAGAGGCAAAATCAAATGAGTGGCATTGGATAGAGACAAGAAACAAAAGGCTGAGTCCAAATGACACGCTTTGGTGTTCAACTTTCATGATAAATAAAGCTAAGCAACATGATCCTCTGATTTTCAGGGTCTCTGAGCAGGTTTGACAAGGAGCAAGTTCTGAACCCCTGCTTCTGAGGTAGGACAGGTGAATGAATGATACAGAGTGGAGTCATCACTCATCTACATTCAGAGATGCGGCTTAATGACTTCAAAGCCTGACTGAAGCCTCCTCTACAAAGACTGCACGAAATCTACATTGTGCATGAATAATTTGAAACCTGATGCCTGGTGAGTGCACCATGATTTTGAAGTTATAAGACCTACAGTCAACAAAGTTCTCCATTCTCGTTTCACATCTGGGTCTGCTGAAGGCTCTTTGGTCAAGGAACTTGCTGTGATTAATCAGCAACTGTTATATTACTGCTGTAGCATTTTTCGACAGAATGGCACAAGATATATCTTTCTTGCTCTCCCGCTGACCTGCTGAGTATTTTCAATGTTTTCTACAGCGATTCTTACGCTCAAACAGAACTTAGATGAGTTGTTGATTACTTCAATTTCAATCGCCCCAGTTGTTATATCACCCAAGCTCTGGATCAGATTACAGCCTCGTAAACAAACTCTGGGGTATGATCTATCTACTAAATAACATTAGCAGCCTAATTGTACTGCATACTAACTAACTGCAATTAATGTGCTAAATTTCAAACAACATTTCAATAACTGGCACATGACATAAAGTAATGAAGGTAGTAGAGGTAAAATTACAACCTCCAAATGTTGAACTTAATTCTCCATTTTCACAGGGGTCATCAATAGCCCTCCTAAGTATGAGAAGGATTGGGCCATAAATGTCGCTCAGGAAGAAAGGATTAATTTTTCCACCACTCATTTCATGTTAGAGACCTTGGACTGCAGGTTCATAGCTCCTTGAAAGTGGAGTCCCAGATAGACAGGATCGTGAGGAATGCATTTGGTATGCTTGCCTTTATTCGTCAGTGCATTGAGTAGAAAGTGAGGACTGCAGATGCTGGAGATCAGAGCTGAAAATGTGTTGCTGGAAAAGCACAGCAGGTCAGGCAGCATCCAAGGAGAAGGAGAATCGACGTATCGGGCATGAGCTCTTCTTCAGGAATGAGGAAAGTGTGTCCAGCAGGCTAAGATAAAAGGTAGGGAGGAGGGACTTGGGGGAGGGGCGTTGGAAATGCGATCGGTGGAAGAAGGTTAAGGTG
>NC_057744.1:5428359-5495311 GCF_004010195.1 Chiloscyllium plagiosum | reverse complement strand
AAATCAGCACCACCTTCCTAACCTGCAATCTTCTTCCTGACCTCTCCGCCCCCACCCCCACTCCGGCCTATCACCCTCACCTTAACCTCCTTCCACCTATCGCATTTCCAACGCCCCTCCCCCAAGTCCCTCCTCTCTACCTTTTATCTTAGCCTGCTGGACACACTTTCCTCATTCCTGAAGAAGGGCTCATGTCTGAAACGTCGATTCTCCTTCTCCTTGGATGCTGCCTGACCTGCTGCGCTTTTCCAGCAACACATTTTTAGTGCATTGAGTGTAGAAATTAGGAGGTTATGTTGTAGCTATACAGGACATTGGTAGGGCTATTTTTGGAATGCTGTGTGCAATTCTCCCTGCTTTGGGAAGGATGTTGTAAAACTTCACAGGGTTCAGAAAAGATTTACAAGGATGTTGTCAGGATTGGAGAGTTTGAGCTATAGGGAGAGATTGAATGGGCTGGTGCCATTTTCCCTGGAGCGTCGGAGGCTGAGGGGTAACCTTGTAGAAGTTTATAAAATCATGAGGGGCATGGATAGGGTGAATAGTCAAGTCTTTTCCCCAGGGTGGGGGAGTCCAAAACAAGAGGGCATAGGTTTAAGGTGAGGGGAGAAAGATTTAAAAGGGATGGAAGGCCGCAGAAGGTGGTGTGTGTATGGAACGACCTGCCAGCGGAAGTGGTGGAGGCTGGTACAATTACAACATTTAAAAGGCATCTGGATGGGTATATGAATAGGAAGAGTTTGGAGCAATATGGGCCAAATGCTGGCAAATGGGACTAGATTTATTTCGGCTACCTGGTTGGCTATTTACCAAGTTCCAACTTACCAATGATTTGATATCCCATCGACAACCGGGACTGCATCTGGCATCTTAGGTTTACCATCTAAGTCCAGCTGATCCTTCCTTGGGACAATGTCAACAAGACTACATAGCTACATAGAAGCATTAAATGTCATAAAAATGTCTCAAAAGCTTCACAAAGACAAAATTCGACACTGCCATATATTGAGATACTAAGGAAGATGGAAGTAGTGGGTCTTGATGAGACTCTTAAAAGATAAAGCTAGATAGAAAAATGGAGGGATTGACGAAGGTATCTGTGAACCTAGAGCCTTGACAGCTGAGATCATGACCTCCAATAGTGGAGGGATTAAAACTGAACATTCTCAAGAGTTTTTTTCTAACAGAAAGTCAACTAGTGAAGGCTAGAACTGGGGGCATTCTTTACTTGCTATTAAATTCATTTATAGATTTCTACAGTACAAACATACACCATCTAGCTTGACAATTGTGCTGTCATGTTACTGATAATGCAATTTTGACCAACTTGACTGTGTTGTGGAGACAAGCCTCACAGATTATTCCATGAGTTTCAACAGTCAACCCAAGGAGAAAAAACACCAACAGATAACAAGAACTAACATTTTATTACAGGGCATTTAATTTTCAATTGCAACATTTAAGAGGCATTTGGATGGGTATATGAATAGGAAGGGTTTGGAGGGATATGGGCCAGGTGCTGGCAGGTGGGACTAGATTGGGTTGAGATGTCTGGTCAGCATGGACGGGTTGGACCGAAGGGTCTATTTCCGTGCTGTACATCTCTATGACTCTATAAATAGAAGCTAAAAGTGATTGACCAACAACTTTTCCAGAGACGGCAAAAACCAGCCGAACTTTGACAACAATCCTTAAATGACCTTGGATATCACATGATACACCAGTCTAAAAACAGCACAAAAGGCCACTGTCGGCTTCAAGGAGGAGTTTTCAGAGGCAGCTGTAACTCACTGGAAATAGTCTTCTCAAACTCTGCCTTGCTGGTTGCTGGGAGAAATTGAAGTTTTCTTGTGGAAATGCTTCTTCCTTTTTTCCTACCTGCCCTTCCTACTCTCAAACAGGTTGGCAGTGAGGGTTCAGCTGGTGGCTGCTCCTGTCAGTTACAAACCTAATGACTTCCAGCCCAATCTCTCTCCACATTGGAAGGGTGTGGCTCACACTTGCCATAGCCCAAACACTTCCAGAATTTACAGGAATGAGGATGGGTTTGGGGTCGCAAGGGGAATCTGGAAATACAGACTTGCATTCTGTTTCTTATTTACAATTATCGTGGAACGTAGCTATCATAGAATCCCCACAATATGGAAACAGGCCATTTGGCCCAACAAGTCCACACTGACCCTCTGAAGAGTAACCCACCCAGACCTATTCCCCTACCCGATAACTCTACATTTACCCCTGACTAATGCACTGAACCTACACATCCCTGAGCAGTAATGGCAATTTAGCACAGGCAATTCACCTAACCTGCAAAGTTTGGACTGTGGGAGGAAACCGGAGCACCCGGAGGAAACCCACACAGACACGGAGAGAATGTACAAACTCCACACAGACAGCTGCCTGAGGCTGGAATCAAACCCAGGTCCCTGGCGCTGTGAGGCAGCAGTGCTGACCACTGAGGCATTGTGCCACCCCAATGTAGTACACTAGTCCACTTTTTGCAAACTTTTCTATTTTCTCCCTCATTTGTGTTCTTAAGTCACAGGTTCCTTGCTGGAATTCTATCCGACTTAGGGTAATTATTAAGTAAGTGTAACTTGAAAGACTGAGTGCATTCAGGTTTTCAGGTGAGACAAAATGAGTCATTACAGCTGACACAGAAACCCAAGTTTGCAAATGGGCATTTTTGATGGGGGGACAGAATGTCAACTTACAGATGCAGCAAGCAGCTACGAATACAATTAGTATGTTCACCTTTATTGCGAGGAAATTGGAGTTCAGTAAGAAAGGCTTTGATTTCCTTACCCAAGAAAAGCTAAACCCACCTTGGCAGGGGAAGGGTATAAAGATTCTCTTTATTATACCTTTAATGAAAGGGCTGCCAATGTGGCGAAACTGAATGGAATGGGACGATGCTCTTTGGGTTTAGAAAAAATAGAGCTGATCTTACTGAAAGGAAGTTTAACCTCCAAGAAGGCCTTTGGCCTGAGGCTACCAGCCTCTTTCTCTGGTTGGAGTGTTCTCAAGCTTATCTCACTATAAGGGAGTCAGCATCTTGGGACAGATGAGAAATTTCTTCTGACAAAGGGTGGTGAATCTCACAAATGTTCCAGCCCACACAGCCAGTAACAATCAGCTACTGTGAGCTTATAGCACAGGAAGAGGCCATTTCATCAATTCAGCCCTGATTGGTTATTGGGCTCTAACGAATCAAGGGATATGGAGACAGTGTAGGAACTTGGATCAGTCATGATCTTTCACAAACATATGAATGAGGAGTAGGAGTAGACTATTCAGACCCCTCAAGGCTACTTTGCCATTCAATAAGATCATGTACTTAAGGCACAAGATGAATTATAACCTCAAAACTGCAGTGCTGCCTACCCCCAATAACCTTTCTGCCCGACATCCATCCATAACAAATTTAAAAGGCATCTGATTAGGTAATTGATTGGTAAGGGTTTAGATGGATATGGCAAATGGGACTAGCTTTATTTAGGATATTTGGTCAGCAGGGATAGCTGGACTGTGCTACACATCTCTATGACTATCTTTCCAGGAAAAAGTCCTAAACACTCATGAACCTCAAAATATTCACCTAATCTCTATTTTAAATGGTGACCCAGAGTTCTTCAGTCCCTAAAAAAGTAAACATCCTCTTCAGCTCTTCCTTGACAAGAGCCATCAATAACTTTTATCTATCAACCAAATCCCCTTTGATTTTTTTCTAAAATCCAGCAGATACAAGCCTAAACTGTCCAACTTTTCCTCAATAAGACAGCCTATTTATTCATTCATTCCATTAGGTAAGTGAACCTTTTCTGAATAGTTTCCAACATATCTGCATTTTTTATATAAGGTAACAGCACAGTATTCCTGATAAGATATAAGCAGACCTCAGACAGCTGCAGGGCCTCCTCCAACTCATTGTGTTATTTTCCAAATCTGTCCATAACACCAGCAAGTGAGAGGTCACAGAGCCAGAGTGGTACAGCACAGAAACAGAACCATCAGGCCACCGTGTCCACGCCCGACCAGATATCCTAAATTAATCTAGTCCCATTTGCTGGCATTTAGCCCATATCTCTTTAAACCCATCCTATTCACGTACCCAGGAGAAAATGGGGACTGAAGATGCTGGAGATCAGAGTCGAGATTGCGGTGCTGGAAAAGCACAGCAGGTCAGGCAGCATCCAAGGAGCAGGAGAATCGATGTTTCGGGCAGGAGTCCTTCATCAGGACTTCCTAATGAAGGGCTTACACCTGAAACATCGATTCTCCTGCTCCTCAGATGCTGTCTGATCTATTCATGTACCTATCGAAATGACTTTTGAATGCTGTACCAGCCTCCACCACCTCCTCCGACAGCTTATTCCACACATGTACCATGGACTTAAGTTATAGGTCATCTATGCTCCAACTGATTTGTTTTTAAATTAATGCGAAGTGAGCATCACTGGCTAGGTCAATAGTTATTGCCCATCCCTAATTGCCCTTGAGATCGTGGTGAGCCATCAACTTGAGCCAATGCATTCTTCTGGGTGTAGGTACACACACAGAACTAGTATAAAGGGAATGACAGAATTTAACCCAGCGACACTAGAGGGATTACATCAGTCCCAAGTCAGGATAGTGACAGCAGATCATAACAGAGAATGATTGTGAGGGGCTGAAAGACCTCCTCCTTTTCCCCATACCCCACACAATGGGGAGGGGGGACAGAGGGCAGACCTTTAAACCCTTAGCTCCAGTCCCACCATTTCCAAGCATCCATTAGCCCACCTTCACAAACAAACAAATCTATACTCTGAATCCTGAGGAAGGGAGGCAATTTGTCAACAGAAGCCGTCATGTAAAAGAAATGTGATTTGAAAAACAAACGTGAAAAGAGCGGCCAGGTGGCAAAACAAATCAAAGAACTGAAGATCTGAAACAAAAACATAAGTTGCTGGAGAAACTCTGGCAGCAGCGGAGAGACAGAAACATAGTTAACTACCCAATAAAAACCGCAAGAAATGTAGGTGCTGAAAATAAGGAACAAAAACATAATTTGCCGGAGAAACTCTGGCAGCAGTGGAGAGACAGAAACATAGTTAACTACTCAATAAAAACCAAAAGAACTGCAGATTCTGTAAATCAGGGGTAAAAAACAGAAGTTGTTGCCAGACAGATTGCTGCCAGACCCGCTGAGCTTTTCCAGCAAATTCTGTTTTTGTTTTTGAAATGGAGTTAACGTTTGGAGTCCAGTGACTCTCAGAGCTGAGAGTTTGGAGTGGGAGCCCGGGAGAGAACTTTACAAAAGTGTTGACAATGAAACATTTGTTGCCTTTTTAAAATTCTTGGGAAATCCCCGTCTCTTGGGGGAGAAAGTGTTACAAAGTATCTTCCGCCATGGTGGCCCGCTACATTGTTACCTTCTCCTCGCTCCCCACTCCGGCTTCACTCTCTCCCGCTGTCATCATCCCTCCTTCAAAAGACGAGAAGTTTGAGTCGGATCTCTCTTTTAAAACGGCCCCGATTTTCTGTAGTTTCGTTATCTCTCTCTCTCTCTCCGGCACAGAGCGGGGGAGCGGAGCGACAGCCGCCCTCCACACGGCGGGACTCAGCGACAATACAGCACACGCCCCCCACCAACCCAACCCAACCCCCACAGCTCTCACCCCCACCCCCAGGGACAGCCCACCATCCTTGCAGGGGGCGCGCACGCCGCGCGCCACCGCTGACCCCCAGACGGCGCGCTCCCGGGCACGCGGATGGAGGCTTGGTTTTGCTGTTGAGAGGCTGAGAAAGGATTTGAAGGCTGCTGTGCTGGAGTGGTAGTGTCCCTTCCCCTGAGCCAGGAGGACCGGGTTCAAGTCCCACTTCCTCCATATATATATATATATATGTGAATCAATTGATTGAAAACAACGTTGACCTTAAAAACTGAAAGTGCCTCTGGATCTGAAGGCCTGAGTTCAAGTCCTACCCGTGTCAAGGTTTGCATCTGAATAGATTGAGGGATAAGTGGCATGATACCGGGTTATAGTCCAACTGTTTATTTGAAATCATAAGCTTTTGAAGGGCTGCCCCTTCATCAAGTGAAGTAGAGGGAAGAGTCCGAAAGCTTGTGATTTGCAATAAATCTGTTGGACCATAACCTGGTGTAGTGTAACTCCTCACTCTCTCCACCCCAGGCCAACACAGGTACCTCCATATCACAAAAAGCTGGATACAAATCAAACAAGAAGTTCCTGGAGACTGGCAGCCTCTGTGGAGACAGGAACAGAGTTAATATTGTGAGTCCAATATGACTTCTTCAGGACTCGGGACAAGAACTTGAATTCCTTTTTCTCTCTCTGTTAGACCCACTGGGTTTTCTCCCCTAAGTTCTGTTTTTATTTCAGATCTCCAGCGTCTGCAGTTTTGTAGATTCAGCTCATGGGGTCCATGGCCAGGTCTTTGAAAGAAAGGTTCCTGTTTCCCACTCTCATTTTTGCCCATACACCAAATATTTTTTTCCTCCCTTTCACGTACCAGTTTCCTCTCTCAAAGTTCCTACTGATTTAAGGTTGTAACGTTTAAAAAAATTCAAATCTCTGCTAATTATCTTAAATTGTACTCTTTTAGTTAAAAAGGAATACAGGATAAAAACAGACCCTTCGGTGCAACCATTCCACGCTGACCATGTTCTCAAACCAAACTAGTCTCACTTGCCTCCATTTGGCCCATATCCCTCCAAATATTTCCTATTCATGTATTTATCCAAATGTCTCTAAATGTTGTAACCCTTCTACCTCTTGGAAACAGCTTCTTATTTATTCCCGTGAGACTGCTTGTGATCCTTTTTCTCTTGTCACACAGTGTCTTGAGCTTTTGGAATCAAAGGTGATGGAAGCAGAAACTCTAGATTTTTTTAAGGCACAGGTAGATTCATTCTTGATAAGCAGGAAGGTGAAATATTATTATTGTTATTATCTATGAGTTAATGGTGGACACAAATGTGAAGTCATCAGACCAGCCCTAACCTTACTGAATGACACAGCAGGCTAGACAAACTAATTGCAGAAGGAGACTTTGTGGCCCTCCTGTTCCTTACTTGTATAGATATTTTCTAATAAACTTGTTCAGAGATCTTATTATACACCTCTGGAGCAGGTGGAACTTGAGCCCAGGCCTCCAGGCTCGGAGGTAGGTACAGTACCACGTGCTGTAAGAGTCCTTATAAATGTACTTGTATATGTATGATTTTGAACATCTCTATTATATCTCCTCCTCATCTTCTCTGCTCAAAGGAGAACTTCTTTAGTGTCTCTACATAACTTAAGCCTCTCCGCCTTGGTACCTTTGGAGTAAATCACTCCTGCACTCTCTCTCTCTCAACATTAAAAAAATAAATCTTAACATGTGGATAATATTTCTGTTGTGACAAAATTGTTAATCCCTATTTTGTCCATAGTTTGATCAATTAAGTATCATGCCCCAGCCCTCCACCCACCACCCCCCCCAACTTCAATGGGACATTAGGTGACAAACACCTTGCTGAGGGGACAAGAGTCACACCTACATCAGACCAAATAATGATGGCAGATTTTCTCCTTTACAAGACCTTAATGAATTAGATGGTGTTTGCCTCAGTCCTGTCCATTAACAAACATCTTCAAAACCCATGACATCTAATACCTTGAAGGAGAAAGACAGCAAATGCATGGGAACACCACCAACTGCAAATGTCCTGCCAAGTCACATACCATCCTGACTTGGAATGCTCTCACCATTCCTTCATGCAGTCAAAACCCTGGAACTCTGTCCCTAATAATTAATTCATAAACTTATTACAGTTGTAGCCATACACTAGATTTACAGAACAATATTTATCAAGATTTATATAAAGAGCCGAGACACTTGATCAGATGCCATCCTCATTCAAAATCAAGTAATATTTAACAATGGTATGTTTCAATCTATGTGGATTTTCTTTTCACCTGATGATCTTCACAGCATGAAGTTGAAAAGAGTAGGAGAGAACGTATGAGAACAGAACAGTAAATTATTGTGGGGGTAGGTCACATTCAATAAATATTTTAATTCTAAATTAATTTTTTTTAGTCATAATCATAGTTGTATTGATAATAAGAGCCTGGCATGTAATATACAAATTTTGTATAAATTGTACACTACAAAATATATCATGATTTGACCATCACAATAATTCACCTTCAAAGAGTTAAGAAACTCTATGGAATATACTTTGCTGCAGTAGATTTCTTGTCCTGTGAGCTAAGTGAAAATGTGTTTGAGATAACCACTAACTTGATGATTAGGGACTGGAGTGATAGCATTTGATAGTGCAATTAGCTGTATTTAGCAAATGATAGCAGTGGGTTCACAGGTGACAGTAAACCTGTCCCAAGCTGTCAGTATGACTCAGTTATTGCATTCCTGCCTGTATGTTAAAATGTATCAATTCAGATCCTGTTTAAGCTTAACCGACACCATACTGCGATACCAAGGGAGTACTGCACTATTACTGCAAACTTCTAAAGATATCAGGCAGCAGGAATAAAGTTACAATTGTTGAGGTAAACTTCTATTCTGAGTGAATCACTGTCTTTTTGGGTTAAAGTGATGTCCAGTAAAGTTCAATCACATGACTTGCTTCTCAATGTTTATCTACTTACAGATTGTCAGTAGGAATAATATTTCCTAAGAGCATGAGTTCCTACAATGAATTGTCAGGAATGGGCATTGGTTAGCCAGAAAGCATTTTATAAACATCATGAGTCTTTCTAGATATAACAAGAAATATGAGCTGAAGTAAGCCATTTGGCCCTTCCAAGTTGCTGTATCATTCAACAAGGTCTTTGCTGATCTTTTATTTCAGCTACACATTTCATCAATATCTCCTGAGGTACCTAAACATCTATTGACCTCTAACTTAAATTGACTCAAAAACTGAGCTCTGCTCTCTGGGGTAGAGAATTGTAAAACTTCATAACCATTTGAATGAAGAAATCTCTCCTTATTTTAGTCATAATTGACAGACCCTTTATTTTGAGCCTGTGAGACCCTGTCCTAAATTCCCAAAGCAGAGAAAACAGTTTCTCACAATCTATGCTGTCATTTTCCTTAAGAATTTTATGAGATCACCTTTTTTTTAAAACTCCCTGTGAATATAGATCTCAACTATCCAATTTAGTAGAGAATCCATACATGGGACTGTCTCTCTGATGAGTATGTGGGCGGATGTTGATGGCTGTTGTGGTGAAGTGGTAACATACCTCTGATCTAGGAGGCCCAGTTTTACATCTCATCTGCTCCTGTGGGTGCATAATAACATTTCTAAACACGTGGATTAGAAAATGTCCAATCCAACAGAATAATTTCAGAATCAACAAACATTGGCAGGTTGTGGTTAGGACATCTACAATGTTTTCACAGACTTCCATAGAAACATTGGTGGTGCAGTGGTGGAGTTCCTATCTCTGAGTTTTGGAATCTAGATTCAAGCCCCACCTGGCAGTAAATGAAGACTGCAGATGCTAGAGCTCAGAGTCGAGAGAGTGTTGCTGGAAAAGCACAGCAGGTCAGGCAGTATCCGAGGAGCAGGAGAATCGACGTTTCGGGTATGAGCCCTTCATCAGCCCCATCTGCCTAAAGATATGTCATAATATGTCTGAATCATGTTGGTTATAGGGGAAGGGACTAATATTTCAGAGGCCTAGGCTTCACAGCATTGGGTTAAATCCCACTATGGCATTCAATTAACAAATCTGAATAAAGCTCAGTAAAGGTGACTGTGTTGCTGCTATTGCTTGTCCCATCTGTTTCTAAAAGGTTTGGTGTACTTGTGACTCCAGGCAGCATAAATCACGCAGTTCCAGGAATGGGTGACAAATTCTGGCCTTGCCAGAGTAGGACATGTCCCATGAAGAATTAATGGGAAAAATTCCTTTCCCTGGGACAATAAAACTTCACAGAGTCCTGCAGGTATGGCCTCATCATTGCTGAATTTGTCAGTGACCAAATCACATGGAAGATTTATCTTGTATATCTTAAAACCTAAATGTGCAACTTTAAAAGAACTTTGCTGTTTAAAAACAAGTTTTGTTGAGTTTTATTTTCTTTATGAATCTGAACACTGTAGTGATTGGAACACGGACCAGGTGGATCTCATTGAGTATGAGATCCCTGATTGTGGCTGTTAACCTGGGCCAGTCAGGGACTCTGGTTGACAATAATAAACAGGAGTGACAAGGCTTCTGGTCACTCGAGGGACTGGCTTTGACTTAGCTGGTCAGAGTCCATATACTGAGCATGTGTAAATAAAGGGTGATTTAGTGACATGATACCAGCTTCTGTGGAGTTATTTCAAACATGAAATTCACTTATGTTCTTGTAATTGTGATAAAATTGATACAAGCTTCCTGTTTAAAAAAACTATTGCCAAATACTTTGCTCTGTTATACCTGTAGCACTCCCTTCTAAGTAACTGTGCCTCTGGCCTTTATCGCCCTCTTATGGCTCTGTTCTGAATTACAATTCATTCTGGACTCCCTACTGCACAACAGAAAGTGAAAGGCAGAGGCATTAATCTGAGGCCTTGTCAAATCAAATATAAAATCAAACAGAACACATAATTAAACACAAATATGGTTTACACAGACCTTGTCAATTTTTTGTATGAAGGGATATGAATATCTTTGGCTGGGACAGCATTTCTTGCCCATCCCTTACTGCCCTGTAGAAGGTGATGGGGAGCTGCCTTCTTGAACTGCTGCAGTCCACGTGGTGCTGGGACACCAACAATGCTGAATTCCAGGATTTTGATCCAGTGACAGTGGAGGAACACAGACATATTTCCAAGTCAGAATGGTGTGTGATTTGGAGAGGAACTTGCAGGAGGTGGTGTTCTCATTATCTGCTGCCTTTGTCATTCTCAATAGTAGAGGTGACAGGTTGGGGAGGTTTGTCAAAGAGTCTTGACAAAAATTCATCTGAAGTATCAGAAACTCTAAAACAGGAATGCATTTATTTTACAGTCCTGGCCATGTCTGAGGAGGTAATCTTTTTGGTTCTTAAATCTAATGTTGGGGGGTTTCAAGTAGTGTTTGAGAAACTTGAACGTACAAATTAGTCTCCCCCTCTCCCAGAATATCAAGGGAGAACTGCATTGTTGGAACTCCTACCTGTCAGATTAGTCATCCCCAACATGGCCATCCCTTTCCCACAGCATCGTTCCATTGCAAATACAGTAAGCAAACACCGAGAATAACAAAGGCAACAGATATATGGGAACACCAAGTTATCCTCTATTAGGGAAAATTTTGGGTATGACATAAATGGATGCTGCCTGACCGGCTGCGCTTTTCCAGCACCACACTCTTCGACTCTGATCTCCAGCATCTGTAGTCCTCACTTTCTCCCAATTGATCCCACACCAGTCTCAAGCTGGAATTAGAATAAAAGTAGTGAGTTTTAATTAGCTGAGTAAACAATAATTTAAGATTCGTTTTTTTTCATTTTTTTTAATTCAGGAAAAGTAGTCAGGTTGAGAAGAATTAAAACAGGCAATTAAGATCGAAATGCTGCAGATATTGTCAGGCCAGACACAGGTATGGGGAACTCACAACTGAGAGAGTAGCACAGAAGATAGGGGGAGCAGATCAAGAGCAGAGAGTTTAGGCACCCCTGGCATTTTTGATATGTGAAAAACAAGGTGTTTTCTAAAATTTGGGTGATGTGCTGCCTCTGTGACTTACAATGTGTAAGTATCTGATGAATGCTCCCTGAATTTGAGTACTACCTCAGAATCCTCTGCCAACATTGGCTCATTAAATGGCAGTTAACCTGTACCTTGAGACTCCTGAAATTATTTTGTAAAATAATCTACTGTAACACTTCCAAGCTACTCAACATCCTGACTTGGAAAGATATCACCATTTCTTCGGTGTCGTTGGATGCGGATCTCCCTCCCTACCAGCAGTATGAGTGTCCCTACATAGAATTGCTACAGTGTGAAAAAAGGCCATTCGGCCCAACAAGTCTGCACTGACCCTCTGAAGAATAACCCACTCAGATCCATTCACCCACCCTATTACTCTACATCTCCCCTAACTAATGCACCTAAACTACATATCCCTGAACACTATGAGCAATTTAGCATGGCCAATTCACCTAACCTACACACCCTTGGACAGTGGGAGGAAACTGGAGCACCCAGAGGAAACCCACGCAGACACAGAGAGAATGTGCAAACTCCACACAGACAGTTGCCTGAGGCTGGAATTGAACCTGGGTCCCTGGCATTGTGTGCTAGCATTGCCAATCACTGAGCCACCATGCTATCTCAAGGACTGAACAGTTCAAGAAGTGATCTCACTTCCCAAGGGTAATTAGGGATGGGCAATGAATGTTGGCCTAGCCAATGATGCCAACATCCAATGAATTAATAAAAAGAATGCCCTTCTGCCTCCTCTCTTCTCACCGTCCAATGCTGCCAAACACTCCTTCCAGATGAAGCAGTATTTTATGTGTACCTTTCAATAGAGTCTGCAGTATTTGCTGCTCACAAGGTGACCCCCTCTATGCTGAGGAATCAAAGACTTGATGGCCACTTTAATCAGCATGTCACTTCAGCCTGCAACAATGACAAAAGCTTCAGGTGGTCTCTCATTTTAACTCTCTGCCTTGCTTTCACACTCACATTCTTTATGTGTTGTAAAGTGCCCGTGTGCTCAATGTAAGCTTCAGGAACAGACCTCATCCTTCAACCTAGCACTTTAAACACTGCTGGACTTGACTCTGAGTTCGACATCATCAGACCGTAAACTCCTGAGGGCATAGGAACAGGAGGTTGCCATTCAGCCCATTGACCTTGCCTTGCCAATCAACGCAACCGCAATTGATCAAACACTTCAATGCCTTTTATCCACACCACCCCCATAGCCCTGAATGCCACTGGCCATCAGAAATCTATCAATCTCTGCCTTAAACATACTCAAAGACTAAGCCTCCACAACCCTCTGTGGTAGAAAGTTGCAAAGATTCACCACCCTCTGAATAAAAAGTTTCCTCCTCATCTCAAGTGTAAATGGCATCCCCCGCTATTTTTAAACTAACCCCTGGTTATAAACTCCCCAGCCAGGGAAAACCTCTTCCCTGCATCTACCCTGTCTATCTCTTTAAGTATTTTGTAAGTTTCAATGAGATCACCTTTCATTCTTCAAATTTGTAGAGAATCCAGGCACAGATCTCCCAATCTCTCTTAATAGGACAGTCCCACCATGTTGGGAACAGGTCTGGTGAACAATCTTTGCACTCCTTTTATTAGAACAATATCTTCCCTGAGATAAGGAGATCAAACAGTACTCCAAGTCCAGTCTCACTAAGCTCCTACACAACTGAAGCAAAACTGCAGTACTCCTGTACTCAAATCCTCTTGTCCCCACTTTTTTTTCCTTTCCTTTGATAATTTTTTATTTTCCTTCATACCGGCAGTACTCATGCCCCAGACACAAATTTTGTTTCTTTGTTTGTTTTTCTTGTCCCTTCTCCATTCTCTTTACTACTGGTGAACTAACATTTCCAGAATTTCATCTCTTCTGGCTTCAATGCCATCCCAGTTGTCCTTGTCTCAAATCCATTATGTCTCTAACTTTTACCAGTTCTGAAGAATGCTCACAGATCTAGAATAATAGAATTTACAGTATAGAAGGAGGTCATTTGATCTATTGTATCTTTATCAGCTCCCAAAAGGGCTAGGCAGCTAATCCCACTCTCCAGCCCCACCTCTGCAGCCCTCTAAATCCATCCCTTTCAAATATATATCCAGCTCTCTTTTGAAATCTCCCGTGGAATCTGCCTCCATCACTCTCACAGGGAGCACATTCTAAATCCCAACAACTCTCTGAGTAAAGAAGTTTGTTGTAGCTCTAAAATTAGAGGTGACGTGGTCAGCGAAGAAGGTCACCTCAGATTACAACGGGATCTTGATCAAATGGGCCAATGGGCTGAGAAGTGGCAGATGGAGTTTAATGTAGATAAATGTGAGGTGCTGCATTTTGGGAAAGCAAATCTTAGGAAGACTTATATACTTACTGGTAAGGTCCTAGGGAGTGTTGCTGAACAAAGAGAACTTGGAGTGCAGGTTCATAGCTCCTTGAAAGTGGAGTCGCAGGTAGATAGGATAGTGAAGAAGGTGTTTAGTATGCTTTTGTTTATTGGTCAGAGTATTGAGTACAGGAGTTGGGAGGTCATGTTGCGGCTGTACAGGACATTCGTTAGGAAATAGACAAAGTCTTTTCCCTGGGGTGGGGAAGTACAGAACTAGAGGGCATAAATTTAGAGTGAGAGGGGAAAGATATAAAAGAGACCTAAAGGGCAACTTTTTCAATCAGAGAGTGGTACGTGTGTGGAATGAGCTGCCAGAGGTAGTGGTGGAGGCTGGTACAATTGCAACATTTAAAAGGCATCTGGATGGGTATATGAATAGGAAGGATTTGGAGGGATATGGGCCAGGTGCTGACAGGTGGAACTAGATCTGGTCAGCATGGACAAGTTGGACTGAAGGGTCTGTTTCCCTGCTGTACATCTCTATGACTCTATGACTCTCTTGCTGATAATCTTGAAATTGTGACCTCTAGTTACTGACATATCAGTAATGGAAACAGAATTTTTCTTTGAGTGATAATGGAAACCTTCTTTATCTTGTCAAAATTGTTCACAATTTAGAACACCTCAAAAAGGTCGCCTCTTGATTTTCTCAGCTCCAAGGAGGAATTAATTGAATTGAAAGCTCAATTTCCTTATTCACTGCCTGTGTCACCTTGTCAAAGAACTCAATTAAATTAGTCAGACATGATCTGCCCTTAAAGTCATGTTGACGATCTAGTATTGTTTTTTTCTCTAAGTGTATATTTACCTTATTGAAAATATGTTGCTGGAAAAGCGCAGCAGGTCAGGCAGCATCCAAGGTGCAGGAGAATCAACGTTTCGGGCATGAGCCCTTCTTCAGGAATATTTACCTTACCCCATATTATGGTCTGCATCAGATTTCCACTATTGATGTCAAGTTGACAGGTCCCAGATTATCCTTTGCCCCTTTGTTTATCAATAGCATTGCACTTGCAATCCATCAGTTCCCTTGAACTAACCCAGTGTACAGATAGGCCTGGAAAATTCTATCAGCAGCTCCATGATTTGCTCCTTAACCCTCTCAGCAATCCCAGATGCATCACATTCAGGCCTGATGACTTTTCTACCTGGAGTTCTTCCAGTCTTTTTAACATCCTCTAATTTGGTGAAGATAGAAACAAAGTATTAATTTATATTCTGCCATACCGTTTGTTTCAGTGAGTAGCTTACCCCTGCTTGTTCCTTGAACCTGCTCCAGTTCACCTTTTAGACCTCTAAAACTTGCCCTTTTCCGCTCTGGGACCTTAATCTTTGACTGATTTTTATGCTTTTCTAACTTAATATTGAACCTAATAATATTATGATCATCATTTTCCAAATGTTCCCCCACTCTAATGTTGTCCACTTGGCTGGTCTCATTTCCTAGGACCTGATGCAGCACAGCTCCTTCTCTGGTAAGACTGGAAATGTACTGCTCCAGAAAGTTCTCCTGCGCACATTGTAAGAATTTTATGCCACACACTCTACATTTTTCCCAATTTACTCTCAGGTAATTGTAGTCATCAACTATCATAATGCTGTGTATCCTGCGGATTACCATAATCTGCCTGCAAGTACTCCCTTCTACTTCCACCTCACTATTAGGAGGTCTATAATAAATACTCAACAAGGTACCTGCTCCCGTCCTGTTACTCATCTCCAATTACACAGATTCTCATTCAGGAACGGTATCTCATTCAAGGACTATGATACTATCTTTTACCAAGACTGCTATATCTCCTCCCTTTTTACTCACCCTGTTTCTACTAATAATCATATAACCCAGGATGTTAAGAATCCAATCCTATTCTGGCTTCAGTCATGTTTCTGTCAATGCCACTATGTCATGTCCCCATAGTGCAATTTCCCAGTTCCCCAATTTTGTTCACTATACTCCGTGCATATACAAATGTGCAATTTAGCCCTGTCTTTATCTCTCTATTGTCTGTTGGAAGGCAGTCATCCTTTTTGTTCACTGCCAACAATCAAGCCTTCCCTCACTTCCTTTACTTTGTTCCCCTTCTTTTCTCTTTTTCCCTCACTGGCACTTCCAAAACTATGCCTGTTAGTCAAACTAGCCCCTGCTTTAAGATCTGAAATTTTAACTCTGTTTCCCTGTCTGCACAGATGTTGCCTGACCAGCTGGGTAATTTAAGTTTATTTCACATTTCCAGCATTTGTCGTGTTCTGTTTTTCACTAAATTGAGGCCCTGATGTACCATCAAAGGTGTATTTAGACGACGTTACGGCATTATTGTGAAGAGGAGTGCATGAACTCTTTCCAATGTCCTCGCCAATATTGATCCCTCAACCAAAATTACTGTAAGACTGATGGGTAATTTACCTCAAAGCTTGCTTTATACTATGCTGAAATTGGCTGATGCATTTTCTACATTACCACAAGATTACAATCCAGAATTGTTGTAATGTGCACTGGGACATCCTAAAGATGATACATCAAAGCAAGTTTACTGTAACTCATGTTTTACTTCACATTCAAGGTCATCTTCAGTCTATCTTATCATAACTTAACCAGCTCTTAAACTGCTCCAGAGCTTTTGTTTCAACGCAAAGTTGATGGATTTGCCAATATACTGACTGTAATGCTCCTCAAGACTGTTGGAATAAATTAATTCACAGGAAAGCTTTGGAAATTAAAATTCCTCGGTGGTATTTGGTCTTACGTAGCAGGATCATTAAAGAGCACAAACATGTACGAGCCACTTTGTATAGTAGGCAAATCACATTGGTAAAAATCACATGCGGGCTATATATCTTTCCTGAGATAAGGTGCCCAGAAATGAATACACTTCTCTAGATGGGCCCTGTACAACTGAAGGATGACACCCCTTTGTATTCTAGTCACCCTTGGAGAAAAAGGTCAACATTCTATTATGAATAAATGAATTGGCTTCATTATTACATGTACACAAATGGGTACAATGAAACGTTTACAAGCCGCCACTCACAGCGCCAGGTACCTAGGTACAGCTTCTCCAATACAAGCTCTTTATGAAATAAAGGTTAGAAAAATAAAGAACTAAGAAATGGGCAGCACAGTGGCTAGTACTGTTGCCTCACAGGACCGGGGACCTGGGTTCAATTCCCGCCTTAAGCAACTGTCTGTGTGGAGTTTGCACATTCTCCCCGTGTCTGCATGGGTTTCCTCCAGGAGCTCCGGTTTCCTCCCATAATCCAAAGATGTTCAGGTTAGGTGAATTGGCCATGCTAAATTACCCATAGTGTTAGGTACATTTGTCACGGGTAAATGTAGGGTCAGTGTGGACTTGTTGGGTCAAATAGCCTGTTTCCATACTGTAGGGAATCTAGTCTAAAAGTCTGCAGATTAGCCTTTTTTGATTATTTTCTGCATATGCTAAATAATGACCCAGTTCTCCAGATTACCCTGATAAGTACTTGTCTATACAGTCACAGAGTGGGACTCTATCAAAGTGAATGATGTTAATGTTATTCAGAGTCAATGAATCTGCAGGTCAAAACAAAGACAACACAATTGTCCATCATAAGCTTGTAGAAACCATTTAAAAATGTGCACAAAGGAGCATTTGTCAGTTCTGCAAATAGTAGTGATGCTATTTGGCTGGGAGTGTGCAGATACCACACGTTTGGTCTTGTTCCTTTTGGCTTGCAACAAAGCTGCCTGAGGGATGGCTTTGTTTGAACAGGAGAGTACATCTGCACGTGTGCTGGTATCTGGCCACTGGGCAGCCAGAACAATCTCCATTAAGCTTTACAACAAAATATTCAATCAAAAAGAAGGTAGTATGTTCTGAAATGTAATAATTATCATTAAGCAACAAACACAACAGCCATTTTGAGTGCAATAAGTTTCCACAAAGCATGATCTTTAATGAGTGATTGAAAGTGCTGGTAGACAGGCTGTGAATCTTGTTAATTAATTCATGTGGGTATCATTGGTTGGGTCAGCATTTGTTGCCTGTCCCTATTTAGAGTGTAACAAAGTCATAATGGTGTACAAGACGGAAACAGACCCTTCGGTCCAACTCGTTCATGCCAACCAGACACCCTAATTTAATCTAGCATTTGTCAGCATTTGGCCCATATCCCTCTTAACCCTTCCTATTCATATACCCATCCAGTTGCCTTTTAAATGTTGTAATTGTACCAGCCTCCACCACTTCCTCTGGCAGGCGAAAATGAGTACTGCAAATGCTGGAGATTAGAGTCAAGAGTGTGGTGCTGGAAAAGCACAGCAGGTCAGGCAGCATCCAAGGAGCAGGAAAATCGACGTTTCAGGCAAAAGCCCTTCATCCTGATGAAGGGCTTTTGCCCAAAAAGTCAATTTTCCTACTCCTTCGATGCTGCCTGACCTGCTGTGCTTTTCCAGCACTGCACTCCTGACCCATTTCCTCTGGCAGTTTATTCCATGCACACACTACCCTCTGCATAAAAAAGTTGCCCCTTAGGTCCCTTTTAAATCTTTTCCCTTTCACCTTAAACCTATGCCGTCTAATATTGGATTTCCCTACCAGAGGGAAAATACCTGACTATACACCCTATCCATGCCCCTCATGATGTTATAAACCTCCATAAGGTCATCCCTCTGCCTCCAACACTCCAGGGAAAATAACCCCAGCCTGTTCAGCCTCTCCCTATAGCTCAAACCCTCCAACCTGGCAACATCCTTTTCTGAACCCTTTCAAGTTTAACAAATTTGACATATCCTCAGGAAGTTGGTGGTCAGCTGTCTGCTTGAACCATTACAGTACATATGCTGTAAGTAAACCCATAATGTCAACAAGGAGGGAGTTCCAGGATATTGATGCAATAATAGTGAAGGAACGGTGATATATTTCCAAGTCAGAATGGTGGTGTTCCCATGTATCTGATGTCTTTGTCCTTTTAGATAGAAATGGTCATGAGTTTGGAAAGTGCTGTCTAAAGAGCCTTGGTGATTTTATTTTGCAGTGCATTTTGTAGTTGGAGACACTGCTGCGACTGAGCATCACACTATCACTTTAAGATTATCATTGGTCTTATACATAACAGTCATTTCATATTTTAATATAGTCAGTTCACTTGATTACTGGACAATAGCAACATGATTTATTTCTCGTAAACTAACGTTGCAAGTGCTTCAATCCTTCTCTATGTCAGTTGGCAAGTTTTATAAACAAACTCACTGTAATCCCTTGTGATCCCTTGTTTATGTTAAAAGAATGCAAAAATAAAAGCTGGGTATGTCGTGAATGCAGCATACTCCCACAAAAACAAGTGGCCTTGGGTTACAAGAAATTGAGATATGGTTCTCAAAGATCTCCATAATTGGGCTTCCTGTCCATGTCCATTGTAGATTAATTGATTAAGATTGATTGCTTAATTTGTCGATCCATTATTATTGCATCATGTGCCTGTCAAGCTGTTTGAAGAAATATTAAATATGCGCTTGATGAGAGACTCCTGTGGCATAGTGGTAGCATCCATACCTATGGACCAGGAGTCCTGGGTAAGTCCTAGTTGCTCCAGCAGTGTGAAATAACATCTCTGACCAGTTGATTAGAGATATCTAGACCCTGGATGGATTTTGATCCAGGAATTCCTTTAAACTATTGGTCACAGTGTACCTTATGCGTGGTGGATGAACATTTCTTACTGACCAATGAATGCCCAGACAGGAAAACCAGCAGCAAGGCAGTGTGTCTTTGTGAAAAGCGTAATAACAAACGAGCCCATGTTTTCTTGCTTTCTGGCTAACACTGCCCTTACTGATGTTGCACAGGTGGCAATAACAGTTGAAGGAAATTCAGTAAAGTCTCTGCCAGTTGAGTCTGTGGCAAAAGGTGATCAGCGATGATTCTTAATTCACAGTCATTTTACAATCATTCATTCATGGGATGTGAAAGGTAAGGGAAAGGACAACTTTGCATATTTTTGAGAGCTTACTTGGACATTTCTGAGGGAAGTTGTATTTGACCTTACATTCTTGAAGTACCTGGATAATTTACCAAACTGAATCCAAGTCAGTGAGTGAAACCAAAATGAAAATAGAGTTTATTAACTACTCAGTCTTACAACTCCTTACACACATCAGCCCCATCTCTTTCCCTCTGTTTTTTAAAATCAGTATGTTTGGCCATTGCATGCTCATGATCATCATATCCTGAGTTGGAACCTGAACCCAGATTGCTGGTCCAGAGGTAGGAATATTGTCATTACACAACAAGACTCCTAAAAAGACATGTTGTTTTTGATTTATGTTTTTTAACCAGATCATCCAATTAACAAATAACAAATCACATAATGGGAAAAACAAGAGAGGAGGCTAAATAAAAATGGAGTAAGTGGGGTGGGGGAATAATTCACCCTGTGGTACCTACTGCCCTTAAAACCCCATCAAGGATCTGTTTCCCCTTTGTTTTCCCAAATCAATCTGTTCAGAAATGTTGTTACACACATCCAAAGCAGATGGGAATTGAATATATGCCTCCTGCCTCAGAGAGAGCACCACTACCACTGCATCACAAGAGCCACTCTAATCTCTATTTAATTTTGTATCCAGAAGTGGCCTTACAAACAACTGCAACCCATCACCGAACCACCCATGGTATTTTTTCCATCCATTAACCACCACCGGTAAAGTTTTCCAATTGAATAATTTACTCACAAAGGCCGCTAAGGACAATGCAGACCATCAAAGGTGAGGAAGAGATAGGGAAAGAGGGGACAACTATTCCTGTTTACATATGCGGAGTCATTTAATCAATTAACATCAACCATCTACCCTTGACCATTTGTTATAATGACTCAGTTCACCAGAAAACTGAATTCTCTGCTCCAAATCCAGATAAAAAGTGCAAGAGCGTGAGTCATGTGAGGAGCAAATAATGTCAGATACAGCCAGTTGTGAGAATGCATTAAATGTGTTTACATTTGCATGCTGTAGGTATTATAAACCCCAGGAGATTCATTCCCATTAAACCATTATCTTGTTAGCATCTCTCAGTCACAATAAAATGAAATTGCAATCTGTAGTCAGAAAACTGGGATCCAAGTTACAATCTTTTCAAGAAATCTCTCCTCGCTTTGGCTTCTTGCATCAAGGTACTGTCACGAATCATATTCTCACAGAAAGTAAGAGACAAATAATATTAACATTAAAACTTGGGATTAATTAACCAGGCTGCTATTTAAACCTCATGAAAGTTAGTCTGCCAGGATTGCTAAGTAATTTTCATCTGGTTTCAGTCTAGATAAAGCAACACTGATTTGGACCGAACTCTGACAGTGTGGAAATGGTCTCGCATCTTTTCCTCCTCTACCTGCTTTCAGGTAAGTTCTGATCACAATTACTTTTTGTCTATCTCTGAAGCTTATGCATTAAGTTGTGTACATGAAATAGATGCATTTAAAAATAATTTTTATAAAAATCTGCAACCAATTTACTTCCTTTAGTTGAACAGTCACACCACTGAAGAGTACAAAATGCTTCTGTTATAGCAATAAAGTGTTGTTTTTAATCTATAAGGTTATTGGTATTTTTTTGAGAAAAATGTACAAATGAAAAGATTTTGGCCCAAATATATTTGACACTATTAGCCCAAAATTCTTACATAAACCTCCTGATTATTAATGCTTTGAAATTAATAGGTGATTGCAATATTTGCATTGAAGACTTTGGTAAAACTTTCTGTCTGTGATTTTATTTCCAATTCTACATTAGAGAAATTTGAATTAAAACAGATGATGGCAAAGTCTTTAGACTTTCAGGTCTTCTTTGTGTTCTTGAGACTATGCAAAATTCAGACAAAGACCACATTTTAAAGGCAACAACTTTTATGTTTCTATCTAAATTGGTTCAATACCTGCAAATATTACAGGTATTTGAAAATATGAAAGTACTTCTCTGTCATTCTGTTCAATGAACTGAAATCTTCATTTCAAATTGTTCAAAATGTTGTTTGTATGATCATTATTATATTTCCAGTCATCACTTCTTTCTACAATCTCAAGGCATGTGAAACCCACACTTGGCCGCTTCACCAATTTTTGAATTCTCTTATCATCTTTCATATTCTTTTGAGACTTCGCCTTTCCCCAAGTTTCTCAGAAACAAGGATAATGAACTGTTTTAATAATGTGTTGATATTGTTTGGTTAACTTGTAATCTCCACATATTTGCAATGCTGTTGGATTTAAATATAATCAAGCTTAATTATAATAAAAAAAGAGAGTGTTGGAGGAACTCAGCAGGTCTATGAATCTTCTAATTGGACTTGAAATGTTACTTCTGTTTGTCTCTTCACAGAAGCTGCCAGACCTAATGAGTTTTTCCAAAATGGATTTCATTAGCACAGAGTTTCACTCTCAGGTTTTTCATGTTTTTCATTTTGTTTATGCCCAAAGAGAATTTAAGGTCATAAATTCTTTCTTGCCTGATAGACACTATAGAATATTTAAAACAGACAGAATATCACACAGACCATCCTTCCCCAGTTTAATAAAAAGTAATTCAAAGGTTAACACTACAAGGCAGAAAGAGACTTGCATTTAAGAAGATCTTGGCCTTCATGTTCTTTCTCCATTGGAAAATGTTACACAGTCCTGCAACCTCATGATCGAAGCATTAATTACCAAGTAGAAAATCTCTACAGTGATCATTTACACAGTAAGTGCCCTTTTTACAAACAGCCCTTCAGAGACATAATTACTTTGGAAATCAGGCCCTTAATACACAGCCATTAAGAAGCCATTGTGGTACGGGAATAAGGGCTGAGAATTGATTTTTGAAAGAGATAGGCCTTAAATGAGAATCTAAAACAAGGATAATGTCATAACCATCAACTGATATCATTAATATCATCGTAAATGAGGCCAGTATGATCACCTGAAGACTTGAAAGCAAAAATCAGTCTAGCAATTAAAAAAAGATCAGTCTCACCGCTCCCCACTATCTTCCATTGGTGGGCGGGTGTAAGAAAGGCTCTCTTGGTTAATTTATTACAGTTTGAGATAGGAAAAGCTATAAACCAGCACAGGTACCAGTTTATGATTTGAACAAAGAGAATTTTGTCTGAAACAGCTATTAAAATAATTCCCCTCTACTCTTCACTGCAAAATTTGTTTGCATATTCCATTGTGTTTTTGAAAGGTGCTGGAGAATGAGCTTGCAAACTAAAACTCTGGAGTCGTAAGCTTTGAAGCAGCAATGGGTGTCAGGGAAGTTTGAAGAGTTTTAATTCCTGCACTAGCAAGGCCCCTGCTCTAGCGTGAGGCTCACAATCATTTTCAAGCCTCAAAGTAAGTTGACGGTGTGAAAACGTTTGGGAAGCAATGTATTCTGACATCTGCTTCATTCTCGCTTTCAGGTGGTGCATCCCAGATCATAGCAACATGTGATTTTTTATTTGGTTAAAAAAAAACTCTCCATAATGTATGAGCATAAGTAGACCATTCAGCCCATCAAATCTACTCTGCCATTTAATAAGATCATGGCTGATCTGATAATCCTCAACTCCACTTTCCTGCCTTTTCCCCATAACCCTTGATTCCCACTGATTAAAAATCTGTCCACCTCTTGAATGTACTTCACAACCCAACCTCAACTGTCCTCTGTGGTAAAGAATTCTACAGATTCACTGCCCTCTGAGTGAAGACGTTCTTCTGCACCTTTATTGTAAATGTGCGACCCATTACTCTAGTTATGCCCTCTGGTCCTAGAATGTCCCATACGCAAATGACTTTTCTGTATCTACCCTGTCAATTCCCCTCAGAATCCTATTTGTTTCACTCAGGTTGCCTTCCAAACCCCAACCATTTCAATTTCAAAGGACAAAATATTTCCTTCAGTTATTAGTTCCATGGTAACTAATACTGATGGGCTTTAAAAGCATTTAAATCCCACCATATTTGCTGATAAAACTAAAGATTTTTTTTAACAGCCTTATCTATTTTCCCTGACAACTTCATAGTTCACTTTGTTCCTTCACTCTCTTGAAGACCAACTGTTTAGTTTGTATTGTCTCTCCTTACTTTTCCTTTGAAAACTGCATGACCATACTTCCCTGTATTAAGTTCTGCCTGTCATGTGTCTGTTCATTTCTTCAGTTTGGTTATCTCCACCTTAAGGTTACAACAGTCCTCCTCCTCATATATCTGAGGTTTGTGTCACCTGCAAACTTCACAATTATGCACTTTATAGCCAAGGCAAACTGATAAACACGTAACGAACAGAAAACAGTATACCTAGAACCAGTCCTGAGGAAAATCATTGAATACCCTCTTCCAATCTGAAAAAACAATCATTCCTCAATGATTTTCTGCCTCTTGTCCATCCCCCAGTTATTTTATTAATTCATGGGACATGGCAATGCTGGCTTGACCACCATTAGTTGCTGATCCATGCCTAGATGCTCTTGAAAAGGTGCCTTCTTGAGTTTATCCAGTCCATGTGTCATAAGTAGACCCACAATGCCATTAAAGACAGAATTCCAGGATTTTGACCCAGTAACAGTGAAGGAATGGTGATATATGTCCAAGTCAGGATAATGAGTGGCTTGGAAGGGAACAAGTGATTGTTTTCCTACCACTTGCCACCCTCGTCCTTTGAAATTGAAACGTTGGGATTTAGAAGATGCTGTTGAAGGAGTCTTGGTGAATTTCTGCAGTGTATCTTGTAGTGTGTACACACTGCTGATTCTGAGCAATGGTAGTGGAACGAATGGATGTTTAGAATCATAGAATCCCTACAGTATGGAATCAGACCTTTCAGCCCATCGAGTCCAAACTGACCCTCCAAAGAGCATCCCATGCAGGCCCATGTTCCATTCCCTTGTATTTCCCATGGTTAATTTATCTAACCAACATATCCCTTGACATAATGGGGCAATTTAGCATGACTAATCCACCTAATCTGCACATCTTTGGACTGTGGGAGGAAATCTGAGCACCCAGGGGGAACTCACACAGGCGCAGGGAGAATGTGCAAACCCACACAGACAGTTGCCCAAGGGTGGAATCAAACCAGGATCCCTGGCGCTGTGAGGCAGCAGTGCTAACCACTGAGCTACCATGCAATCGAGTTGGCTCCTTGGATGGTATCAAGTTTCTTAAGTGTAATTGGAGTTACACAGATCCAGGCAAGGGGTGTGTGTGTGTGTGGTATTCCATCACACTTCTGACTTGTTACTTGTAGATGGTGGACAGGTTCTGGGGAGTCAGAAGATGCGTTGCACAACTCCTAGCCTCTGACGTTCACTTGTAAGATCAGTATTAATCCAGTACAGTTTCTGGTCACAGCTTTTATTCCAATGGTCTTTAATTGGATCATAAAGATTTATTGGTATTTGGAACTGAAAGAAATTCCTTTCCATCCCTATGACTAGTGCTCCATTCATAAGTATCAATTAATGGTTAGGAAAGGGAGTACTCTATTGATCATTATCTGTTGGTTATTGGGACAGGAGCAACTCAATTAGTCAATGTATGTAGTGGTTATGTCACTCTGTTGGGGCAGTATTTGTGGTTGAAACAGAAGGAATTTTAAAGGTACATCAGATCATGCAGGAGGGGCACTACTGTGTAGGTGTTTAGTAAAGTGTTCACCTTTAAAGGTAACTGCACCTCAAGATGCATTCTTAGGTAAACTATATGTAAGGTAAGGTGTGGTATCACATTTTGTCAGTATTCAGCTCTATTCAAATTAAGCTGTTGGTAACGCTGCAGAAGAAATTCTGAGTCCATATCCTAATTGTAAAAGTTAATCAAATTCCACAAATTATTTGTGCCATAATTCAATATTTTCTCATGTCATTTGGGATCATAGATCTGTTACAATCACTACAGGGAGACTCTAAACCTAAATAGCCAATTTTACCAGCTTAGTCACAGTGAAGATATTATCAAGATTTCACTTAACTTTTAGTTTAGTATGAATTTGAATTCATGGTTATATATGATGATTAACAGAAAAATGATTCAAAGGTAGATTTCATTTTAAATAGTTGGTCCAACAAAGAGAGAACTTTTACAATTGCAAGCACTCCCCTTCATGTATGGCATCACATTCTATAAAGTGATGTTTTTCATTCTTACAGGGTAAGTCAGGGATCCTGTCCAACTGTAACCGTTTAGTCTTGCAGAACTTGGATATTTCACAGGGCAATGCCTTAATTAGAGTCAACTTGCATGGTTTAAATTTAAACAAAATTGGCAGCTAATTGTCATTCATTACCTAACTGGTCAATTCACCATGATAATGACTCTGTCAGTCATTGTCCACTTGCCACCCACTCAGCATTCTCTTCCATACACTATAAAATGCTTTTGCCCACTCGGGTGTTTCCTTTCTTCCTGGTGGTGGAAATTTGAATAAAGATTCATGCACCTTGTGTCTTTCACTGTGTCTCACACCTGCACACACACACCATGGGTGCTGGGGAAAATATAAGCACTACCACAATTAGGCGGTAGTGTGGGAGAAAGAAAAAAAGAAGAAAAGGAAAAAAAAATGCTCTTGCTGTTTACATCTGTATTCTTGCAAATACTCGAATAAGTGTAAGACAAAACCTTTGACAAAATGGGTCTTTTTTTTCAGCAATACTCAATAGCTTTAAGCTTCATGTTTCACAGGTCTGAATATCATCAGCAGGGCACATGGTCTGTCCTTCAGGTCACAATTATCATGATGGTATAGCTTTCTAACATTCTTTTTCAAGTCATGAACCAATAACACTCTGGTTCATGGTTTAGCCATTTCTAGGAAAACAGACAACTCTTTACCTCTGACCTAATCACACAGTTTTCCAGGTTTAAGACCATTTTAACCGGCTGGTCCATAGCCTCCAAGTAAAGCCATATGCTTTCTGGGAGTGATTTGTGTCTGATCCACACAAAGACTCTCTGTGTTGCACCTTCTGTCTCTGTCTGCTTTCTCATCATGTTAGTAGCTGTAGCTCCACCCTTCAACTCTCCTCCTGCTGTCTCTGAAAAGTTTGTCTGCTGCACTCCTTTGTCCCTGCTCAACACCGCCTCCTTTTATATTGGCATTGCTTCCAGGCCAATGATCATCAAATCATATGGTCCAGTATTTCTTAATATCCAAGAAAATCACAATTGATCAGTGGACAATTGATACATTGTCTTAAAAGGCAGGCACTTCAAAACAGCTACAAATGTTCCTTATTGTACTGCTTCTAAATCAGGGTCATCACAAATTGTGAAATAAATAGTGTATAAATTCAGCATATCATGCTGCTGTCAGCTCTTTGAAAGAGTTAAATAATTAGTCCCCCTACCACCTTTCTTCCCAAAAGCCAAAAGTATTTTTAGCTTTTCAAATATTAACTTATTCTCCTTTGAACCTTAGTATTGTACCTGCTGCCTCTACACTTTTCACTTTGTGTATTCAGGATCCTAATGACTCTCTGCATAAAACATATTTTCCTCATTTGTCCTGTCATTCTTTTGCCAATCACTTTATCATGTTGCATATTTTCAGGAGGGTTTGCTTATACTGCATCCCTTCAAAACTCAACACTACTACGGCTGATGGAGAAACTACTGACAAACTATAACAAGGGAGTCCGACCAGTCAAAAACTGGACACAACCTACAACCATATACATTGACTTCATCCTTCATGCTGTGCTGGAAGTGGTAAGTGTTCATCTTTAAAAATAACTATACTCAAGATGTGAGTTTTGTTAAGATTTGTAGCTCAGGTTGAGGTTTGCTCACTGAGCTGGAAGGTTCACTTCCAGACGTTTCGTCACCATACTAGGTAACATCTTCGGGTGAGATGCATTCTTATATATGTGAGGTAAGGTGTAGTTATTTTGCTTACAAAGAACATCTCCATTTTCTTGAAGTCCTCACATCAAAGCCTTGAGATGTCCCAAAATGTTTTACAGCCAATAAAATAGTGTAGAAGTGTATTTAATGGGTATAACAAATGACACAAGGCAGCTAATTTGATCTTCATGAGCAGCCAAGTGATAATTACCAGATGATTTGTTTTTGTAATGTTGACCGAGGTGTTTGTCCTGGCCTGGACACCAGGCAGAACACCTTCTTTGAAATAATCTCATGGGAATATTTTGAAGGGGCAGATAGGGCTCTCAGGTTAATGGCCTGTGTGCACAGGTCTCTGGAAATAGGCTTGAACCCAGATTCTTCTGGCGCAAAGGCAAGACCCATTGAACCTTGGCTGGCATTAAAGAGTCCATGATGAAGACACTACTATAATCCAATCACATCAAACTCTGTCAATGCCAGGTTAGATTAGGTTAGATTACTTACAGTGTGGAAACAGGCCCTTCAGCCCAACAAGTCCACACTGACCCTCCAAAGAGCAACCCACCCAGACCCATTCCCCTACACCTAACACTACGGACAATTTAGCATGGCCAATTCACCTAACCTGCACATTTTTTTGGACTGTTATTGGATTTTGACTGGTAAGGTTAAAAAAAAATTGATTGATTTTCTCACAGAATCTCATTAAACATATGCAGAAATATTGATCTGAATAAATTTCTCTGCTCTTAACAAAAACCTGTTTATTTGCTATTTCAAATAGGATGGCCAGAACCAAAAGCTGAGGACAAATATCTGGTACCAGCAGGTATGTACAGCATCAGGCATTCAATATGAATCGAGAGATCTCTATCAGACCCATAAAATACATAATGTAATAAGCTAAATGTTCCTGCAGTGCTCCTCATGCTTGAAGCTTTATATTCCTGGAGCAGCAGAGGGCTGAGAATGACAGATGCCAGCATTAATGATAGGATTACTTTCTCTCAGTAAAGCTCCCGATATTTCCGATTTCATCTTTAAGAAACAAAAGGTCCTGCAAAGAAATGGATGTGAGCTGACAAGCAAATTCTTAGGGCTGACTGTTCAAAGGAGAGGGCTTCTCAGCGGACAGATGCTAATTATAAAACTGAGTACCCACTCCTCTCTCCTTGTGCACTGGAATCCATTGCTAATGAACAGTGGGTGTCAGTAGCACTGTTCAGCTATCCTATGTTGCAATTATGTGTTTCTGCCTCATTTTCATTTAGGTTACATCTTTAATAAACAGTCCTAAACTGGATCGTCAATATCAGGAACAAAATGTGTGCATTGCACACAAATAAGCCTCAAGTCTCCAGTCTGGTCAATAATATTAGGCCCTCAAAACCATAGTATTATGGACACTCGGCATCTTCATGATTTCTCATTTATATCTCTTTTTCCTAACCACTTCTCCTCCTCAAATATAACATTACTACATGATAGTGGGATAGATTTGAGTTGTACAAAGTCTTTCAGAGTCTCGGGATGTCTCAAAGTATCTTACAGTCCAAATTGAAGTGCAGCTATTAATATTAAGTAGGAAACATGGCTGCTGATTTGCATAGAGATAGCTCTGACAAATAAGAATGTGATAATGACCAGATAATCTGTTTTTGTGACATTGGTAGAATGATAAACATTAGTCAGGGGAAAGTAAACAGCTCAACTTCTTTGAAAAAATGTGCCTGGATCTGAGAGGGCAGACAAGACCTCAAGTTAACATTCCATCCATAAGACAATGTCTCCAATGTGAAAGTTAAAGCACATGGAATTGAGGGAAACTTGGCAAGATTGATCAGAAACTGGCTTAATAATCGGACAAAAGGTTAGTGGTAGAAGCCAATGTTCAGTAGTGTACCACAAGGATAAGCCCTGGGACCCTTATTTTTTTTTTACAAATATGATATCGATGAAAATGTGGGGTGGATGTTAAGCAGATTTTCAGATGACACCAAGATTGGTAGAATGATTAATAGTGAAGAAGATGTAGCAGATGATATTTAAACCTGATAAGTGTGAAGTGATGCACTGTGGAAGAAGAAACAAGATAAGGGAGTACTTAACGAATGGCAGGACACTGGGTAACTCAGAGGAACAGAGGGGTCTTGAGGTAATTATTCACAGATTCCTGAAGTTGGCAGAGCACATGAATAGAATAGTTATGAAAGCATATGGGACACTTACTTTTAATGGTTGTGGCATAGAATATAAGAGCAAAGAGGTAATGTTGGAGTTGTACAGAGTATTGGTTTGGGCACAGCTGGAGTACTGTGTGCAGTTCTGGTCACCTTATGACAGCAAGGATGTGAAAGCATCAGAAGGGGTAGAGAGGAGGTTCACCAGAATGTTGCCTGAGAAGGAGAAATTGAGCAAGAAGGCGAGACTAGATGGGTTTGTATTGTTTTCCTTAGAGCAAAGAGGACTGAAGGGGGGGCATGATTGAGGTGTATAATATTATGAGGGGTATGGTTAGGATGAGAAGTGAGTAGCTGTTCTCCTTGGTGGAGGGGTCAATCACAAGAGGGCATAGTTTAGGATAAGGGACTTGGGAGATTTGGGAAAAAGCCTTTTAGGTGGGCATCTGGAATGCATTGCCTGGGAAGGTAGTGGTGGTTGAAAACCTTACAAACTTTAAAAAAAAAAATTTGGATGAGCACTTCAGATATCATAGCATTCAAGAATATGAGACAAGTACAGGAAATTGGGATTAACACACTTTTGTGGTCGACTCAATGGGCCAAAGGGCCTTTTCTGTACTGCCTGAATCTATGAATGGTGCAGGGTTCCTTCAGTACTGAACCTTAGTGACAATCTACATGTGCTGAGGTCTCTGAGCCACAGAATTTTCAGTGTATGGTGATCAAGATCACGAACTCAAGGTCAATTGTCACCCTATGCCCTGAAAGATGAAATAATAGAGAACATGAGCCAGGAATTGCATTGGAATCCTTTGAAATCCAGACTAACACATGGGGCTATTGATATCTCCAACACAATGCCCTGCAGTTTCTGCTCTTCATTAGTTTATTGTAAAGAAAGATTTCATAGCTTCCTCACATGGGTTCCTTGATTTTTGCAACAGATATGGATGGATGAGTTCCTCAAGTGGAATCCTACAAGTTTTGATGGCATCAATGAAATCTCTCTGCCCATTGAATCTATTTGGATCCCTGATGTATTAATCCAGGAATTGTGAGTAACAGTTTATAATGCATAACAGATAAGAAGTTCATCCCTAATTATTTATTATTGAATAGCGCTTTTTTTTCTTTTGAACAAGTTAATCAAAAAGGAAGATGTGTAATTACATAGTACCTTTCACGACATCCCAACGCACTTGGTGGTCAGCTTTAATGCACGGTCAGTGTTGTAAAGTAGGAACCTCAGGCAGGATCTGACACCAGCAGCTGCATGAAGAGAGGCAGACCCTTTCCACAAAGTACGGCCTGTAGCAGGAGCATTCATGAGAGTTTAGAGGAGATGAGAGGAAAAGGTTTTTCAACCAGAGCATAGTGGGAATCTGGAACTCACTGACTGTAAGGGTGGTGGAGGCATAAACCCTCCCCACATTTAACATGTATTTAGACGTGCTGTTAAAGTACCAAGGCATATAAGGTTGGGGGCCAAGTCCTGAGAAATGGGATTAGAATTAGTTAGGGACTGTTTTTGACCAGCACAGATTCAATGTGCTTAAAGGGCTTTTTTTTTGGTGCTGTAGACCTTCAGGACTCCATGAATCTTTTTACCACAGGGAGGCTGCTGCACCTGTACAGTTCTGAGTTGCCAGGAAACAGAAGGATTTACCAAGCTCATGGTCAACCTGTTTTGTCATGTTATTAAACACCTTCTGCAGCGATCACATCCTGGAGTGGGGTTGGAACCCACAGTGTATCTGTCTACAAGGCAGAGAACTACCATGGTGCCACAAGACCTCCCTCAGCATTTGAATGATAAGTAGCAAGGTCCCACAAATGGTACCGTGATAATGACCAGACAAACTATCCTTCTGATGCCAGTTGCATGGTAACTATTGACCAGGACACCAGGGAGAACGCATGTGACTATTTCAAGAAGTACTGTTGGATCTTTCCCCTCTACTTAAGAGAGCACCATTCCTTCAGTAAAACATTGAAGTCAACTTCAATATTTTACTCAGGTTCCGGGAAGAGGACTTGAACCCTCAACCTCTGACTCATCATTAAGAGCTTCAACCACTGAGCCAAAAATATAGTTTTCCTAATTGTCAATCATCAATACACTAGGATCCTTGCTTACTATCTCTACGTTTATTGTGCCTGCCACTTACATTTTGAGTGACAGATTATAAACTTCATTAGGGCAAAGTTTGATCCATCACAATTCAAGGGGATGACCTAATAATGTTATTGCTAGATTATTAATCCAGAGACCCAGATAATGTTGCGGAATCTTGCCGTGGCAAATGGTGAAATTCAAATTCAATTAAGATCTGGAATGAAGAATCTAAAGCTGACCATAAAACCCATTTGGTTCATTAACATCATTTATGGAAAGTAACCATCATCCTCATCCAGTCTGGTCTACACATAACTCCAGGCCATAGCAATGAGGTGACTCTGCTGACCTGGCCAGTGTCAACCACATCCCCTAAATGATTTTTTTTTTAATTCCTTCTCAACAGTTGTTCTTATGGCCTCTTGATTTGCTTCACCTTCATGCGTTGTTTCTCTATTTGTAACTGTTTCTCATACCCTGATTTTCTGTCGGCATTCATTAGTAAGCCGGATATGCATTGACCCAATCCTGTTCTTTTCCTCACACAGTATTGATGTGGGAAGATCACCTTACATGCCCTACGTGTATGTGAATTCCTCGGGGCATATTAAGAACTACAAACCAATACAAGTCGTCTCCGCCTGCAGACTGGAGATATATGCATTCCCATTTGACAAACAGAACTGCACCTTCACATTCTGTAGCTGGCTGCATACAGGTGAGCAGAGAGGAAAAAATAATCAACAGCAACTTGCATTTACATTGTGTCTTTAACATAGCTAAACATGACAGGAGCATTATCAGACAAGATTTAATGCTGAGCTGACCAGAAACTCAATCAAAGATAATTTTTAAGGTGCAACTTAAGAGTGGGAACTGAGATGGAGAGGTTTTGGAAGGGAATTCCAGAGTTTCAGCATTCTTTTATCATATAATCTCCCACAGCTGTGCTTCAAGCCTTGTTCCCTCACACTCTCAAGGAAATGCATGTGGTTAATCAGTACCTTTCCAAACCCTCCATTTCTGAAGGACTTGTTATTTTACCGAGCAACAACAGCGTGTACCTTTTGGTCAAAAGTAAATAAGAAATTAAGACTGTGTGAAATTGGAAGTTGATAATGCAGAGTTGTTTGAAGCCTTTAATCAATTGTCATTGGGCAGAGGCAAATAGTAGATCCTCAAACCAGCCTATAGTTGGATCAGCAATGTCACATTGTTGTAAAGATTTCTATCGAAGTCCAATCGGGACTTTAAATTGAATTTGGAATTGCTACATCTTTTTAGAAAGTAATGTGGGGTTTAGATTGAGTCGACAGGGAGAAACTGCTTTCACTAGCAGGTGGATCAATAACCAGATTTAAAATACATAGAACATAGTACAGCACAGGAGCAGGCCATTTGGCCCACCATGCCTGTGCTGACCATGATGCTGTTCTGACCTAATCCCATTTACCTGTACATGGTCCATCACCCTCTATTCTCTGCATATTCATGTTTCTGTCAAAATATGCCTTAAACATGTAGACATTTATATGCTTCTACCACCTCCTCGGGCAACACATTTCAGGCACCTATCACCCTCCGCATTTAAAAAAAACTGCCTCACACATTTCCATTAAAATTTCTCCCTCTCACCTTAAACCTGTGCCCCCTAATAATTGACATTTCCAACCTGGGAAAGAGACTCTGACTATCCACCCTATCCATGCCTCTCATAATTTCATATACTTCTATCAGCACTTATGAGGAATACAGACTTTTTTTAAAAAATGCCACAACTTATTCCTGTCAGACCTTTATGATTGAGAGAAAGGACAACTATTCCGTGGCAAATGAATGATGAAAAGCCCATCTAGATTTTAATGAGAGAACATTGCTACTATATATAGAACGGAGTGATTATTCATAATGTCTAAAGTGGCAGGTAGGGCCCCAAGAGGTCAGCTGACCAGCACAGGACAGGCCTCAGTGAGGATCTGCACATGGGGCGGTGACATCACAGCTTTCTGTGTGCAAAGAACAGAAGCAGGCCACTCAGCCTTTCCAGTCTGCTCTGCCATTCAATACGATCATGGCTGATTTCATCGCCACTTCACCTCCACTCTCCGGCCTGTTCTCTATAACTATTCAACTCATTAGTTGAAAATATGTCTCTCTCCTCCTTCAAATTTACTCAGTGTGTCACTATCCATCACACTCTGCGATAGTGAGTTCCACCGATTCACGACCCTTTGAGAGAAGTAACTCGCACTCATCTCAATTTTAAGTTGCCTGTGGAGAGGTGATGGCCTAGTTGTATTAGCACTGGACTGTTAATCCAAAGACCCCAGGTAATGTTCTGTGGACCCAAGTTCAAATCCTGCCATGACAGATGGTGGAATTTGAATTCAATAAAAACAATCTGGCATGAAGAGTCTAACATGACCACGAAAGCAATTATCTGGTTCACTAATGTCCTTTAGGGAAGGAAACTGCCATCTTTACCTGGTCTGGCCTACATATGACTCCAGACTCACAGCTATGTGGTTGATACTTAACTTGATAGTTAGGGATTTGCAATAAATGCTACTAAGAGGACAATAGAGTTTTCATAAGATGAATACTGACACATTAATTGACCATTTGAACTAACCTTCAACTAATACATGGCATGACAATTTACATAAATCAGATATCCTTCTTAAAGAAAATACCATTGGATTAGCCTGTCTTCAATCATATCACCATATTATAGTTGATTGGACTTTTTTGTAATTAAGAACCCTTTCCCAGTAAACATCATTGGATTAACTTGCTGTAAATCATATCACCTTATTATATGTGATTGGTCTTTCTTGTGATTAAGGTTGTACTATTACTAAAGAAACATATAAATAATTTGTAATTTTCAAATATAATTGCACAACTTCACCAAGGAACACAGAAGGTTCAATCTCTGTGTTGCTGGATAGAATTGCGTCACGGTACCTTAATTCAATAAACTAATGACCCTTGCTAACTTGAATAGACCGCATTTGTCGATTCTTTTGACCGATCTCAAACCAAGAGGCCACTCTTGAGGGGTCCTAGATCTTCAAATGCCAGCAACACCCACATCCCATGAATGAATCAATAAATAAAAAAACTATGACGCCTCGTTCTCGCTTGCCACATTTGGCAAAACATCCTCTCTACATCTACATTGCTAATTCCCTTCAGCATCTTATGTATCTCAATTAGATCTCCTGTCATTCTTCCAAACCCCTGAGAGTGTAGGGCTAAACTGCTCCATCTCTCTTCATAAGACAAATCTCCCATCTCTGGAACCAATCTAGTGAACCTGCTCTGACCTGCCTCCAAAGCAACTCCAAAGCACCTCTTCAAGTAAGGTGAGTCAGAACTGTCCACAATATTCCAGATGCAGTCTCCCTAATGCTTTGCGCAGTTGCAGCAACAATACCCTGTAAGTTTACTTTCGCGATAAATGCCGAGAGTTACCAGCAGCAAATACACCGCCAATGAGGAAGTTCAGGCAGAGGCTGGGGTCCCAACAGGAGTAAGACAAAAGTTGGACCAGAAGAAAGGGCCACCCATGTACCGGGAATGGGTGCTGGTATTCACTGGGAACCAGCATCCTTTTTTTCCTGGGAGTGACGGGAAGATTAGAGAAAGATTGGGAGGCTGATTGGAAAGTGAGAAAGAGAGAGAGAGGGATGCTATAAGGAAGAGACTCCAGCAATAAAGTTTCAGCTTTGATCTCCAGCGTCTGCAGACCTCACTTTCTCCTATAAGGAAGAGACCAACTTCACATTAAATAACCATTTTTAAAAAAAAATTGTTGCATAGAGTATTTTGTTTTGCATCCTGCAGCACCATCTTTCGAAAGACAGCTGCTTCCTATTGCTTAAGAATGATATCGGATTTATTTCTGCTCCTTTCAACAACCAGAAGCAATGAACATAGGATACTCTGCTGACTCAGAAAGAGACATTAAACCATTTCTTTAAAGGTTTCATGTCCAGGAATGTCTTCACAGGGGTTTCTTTTCATTAGAAGTCTTGACTCTGGTTATTTTGCTCCCTCAAGAAAACACTTAGATTATGCAACAGTCATTCTCGTCACTGTGCAAACTCAGTTCAGTTATAGATTCACGGAACGTTTACGGTACAGACGGAGGTCATTCGGCCCATTGCGCCTGTAATGGCTCTCTAAAAGAGTAATCCGTCTGATGCCACTTCCCTGTAGCCCTGACAATATTTCCTCATAGGATATTCACTCAGCTGCCACCTCTCTCTCCTTTTGTTTTGCAGTAAATGACATCAATCTCAAGCTTTGGAGAAGCCATGAAGAGATTGAGAATAACACCAGTGCGTTTGTAGATGACGGTGAATGGGAACTCCTCTCTGTACCATCCAAATATGAGACGTTGTATAATGAAGGGAGGGAATATGCTCAAATTCAGTTTAATGTAAGTGAATGTGAGCGTTCATGGTCACGCTGTGTGCAGAAAAACTGGAGACACTACTTAGTTATTATTCTGAACTTAATGCATTCACCTTGAACAATTTCAAAATCTCCCATTAATACAGGGGTTGCTGGGGAGTTGGGGGGTGGAGAGCGGGGAAGCTATAGAAGTCCTTGGCCATGAGATGGTGTAACTGAGCCACTACAACAAGAATTTATACCATTCCAACAGGATTTTACTTCATTTTCATCTTTGAGCTGACAGTGGATGGCTGAGGGAGAGACATGGGCAATAGTCAACCCATATGCACAGACACACACATATGCATATGTACTATCACACACAGGGACATGCACACACGTATACATACGCACATACAGATATGCGTGTGGACACATGTGCACGTACACACCTGCAGGCATGTACACACACATGCTCACACACCTACCTACTTAGGGACTGCTTTAGAGTGGAAAGGATGTTCTCCCAAACCTTCCCCAGGGAACCCTTTCCTTTATCCCCTTGAAGCCTCCATGGAGTCCTGGCTTGAGTCTTCTTTCAGAACGTCTAAAGGTCTCCAAATATTTTACCAGTTAAATAATTAATCCAGGTGAGGATAAGTGTGGAGTTGATGATGGCTTAATGGTGTTGCCACTGGACTAGTAATCTAGCAAACCTGGGTCATGGGTTCTCATCTCAGCCTGGTAGCACATGGACCTTAAATTCAACTAATTAAATCTGGAATTGACTAGTCTCAGTAATGGTGACTATTAAATAATTGTTGTACACACCCATTTGGTTCACTCATGCCCCTTTTAGGGAAGGGACATTTGCCTTCCTTACCTGGCCTGGCCTACTGCAACTGAAGTAATGTGATTGGCTCTTAACTGCCCTTCAAATGGCTGAGCAAACTGCTGAGTTCAAGGCAATTAGGGACTGGCTATAAAATGCTGGCCTTACCAGCATTCTGTGACAGAATTAAAAGCAAATAGCTGTGTATTTTTGAAGAAAATTTGATTCTTTGATCCACTGAATGGGCCCTCATCCAAATTGCAATGACAGGTTGGGATCAGGAGGTCATTTCCACAGGGCCCTGGGGCTACCTCTGCAAATCTTCCCTCCTCCCTTTGTTAAAGAGGGTGGCAAAAATTACAACTACTCAGCACCCTTTGCATTGCAGGTCGTAATAAGACGAAGGCCATTGCTTTACGTGGTCAGCCTGCTGCTGCCCAGCATATTTCTGATGTTGGTAGACGTGACCAGCTACTTCCTGCCTCCGAACAGCAGTGGGCGAATAACGTTCAAATCCAGCATCCTGCTTGGATACACGGTGTTCCGGATGAACCTGAGTGATGACCTCCCTGCTACTGCAATGTCTACGCCCCTCATTGGTAATATGCTCTTGTCTTTTCCACACATTAATGATTTGGAAGAGCCGGTGTTGGACTGGGGCGGACTAAGTTAAAAATCACACAACTACCTGATGAAGAAACAGTGCTCCGAAAGCTAGTGCCTCCAAATAAACCTGTTGCACTGGTGTTGTGTGATTTTTAACTTAGTCCACGCCATTCTTTAAAATGAAAAGGCAGTTAGAAAGGAGCACTCTACATCCACATTCAGATACATTAAGGACTTTGGGACATGGAAGCAAGTCACCTCTTAGCGTTTCACCTCCCAGATTCCTCCTCAAATTCAACCCAAATATTCAGATGAAATGAGAATGGAAAACCCTAGTTGGCAGACAGGTCGCCATAGTACAGGGGTTCCCCAATTTCCATTTCCTTAATTCATACATGGGATGTGAGTATCGCTGGCTAGCCATCTATTATTTCCCACCCGTAGCTACCCTCCTCAGATACCAAAGCAGCCCAAGTTCAAATGCAACAAGATCTGGATAATATCCAGGCTTGGGCTGAAAAGTGGCAAGTAACATTTGTGTCACACAAATGCAAGAAAATGGCCATCTCCAAAAAAAGACAATCTTACCACTGCCCCTTGATATTCAATGGTGTTACATCACTGAATCCTTGATTTATCAACATCCCGAGGGTCACCATTGCCCAGAAGCTCATCCTGGGGTCACCATGTAAACACAATGGCTACAAGAGCAGGTCAGAGACTGGGAATACTGTGGGCGAGTAACTCACCTCCTGACTCCCCAAAGCCTGTCCAACACCTATAAGCACAAGTCAGGAGAGAGAGAGATGAAATACTCCCCACTTGCCTGGATAGAGGCAGCTCCAACAACATTCAAGAACCTTGTCACCATCTTGGACAAAGCAGCTCGCTTGATTGGTAGTACATCCACAAGCATCCACTCCTTCCACCACCGACGCTCAGTACCAGTAGTGTGTACAACCTATACGATTCACTCACCAAGAATCCTTGCACAAGCCCTTCCAAACGCATGACCACTTCCAGGGTGCAGGACAAAGGCAGCAGATACATGGGAACACCACCACCTGCAGGTATCCCCTCCAGCCACTCAGCATTCTGACTCAGATATATATCACCGTTCCTCCTCTGTCACTGGGTCAAAACCCTGGAATCTCCTCCCTCAGGGCATTGTGGGTCAATCAGTCAATAGCACTTGGACTGCAGCTCACCACCACATTCTCAAGGACAACTAGGGACGAACAATAAATGCTAACCCAGCCAATGATGCCCACATCCCATGAATGAATAAGTAAGGACTCATACTTACAAATATGATCCCATACAGGGAAGTAATATTGAAGACCCGACATACAAACATCTCCTGTACTTATAAACAGCTGCTTTACATTGTTCTGCATAATATTCTGTCTTGCGTACAAATCAAATTGCGAGCAGACTCCAGAACAGAACTCGTTCACAATCTGAGGACTGCATAGACTGCTAGGGTGTTGGTCAGTCAGTGAAGGGAGGTTGTGTAACTCCATTTTTGCGTGATTTTAATTTGTAGCTGATGATAGCCCAGGCTCGTAGGCCTCAGGAAAAACAGGTGGAAGAAACTTTGTAGATCTTTCATATGAATCTCTTTACAGCAGAGTCAAAAAGCACAAGTCAGTCAGGCAGCACTCGAGATGTAGGAGAGTCAATGTTTCCAGCATAACTTCTTTATCAGGAATGATGAAGGGCTTATGCTTAAAACATCGACTCTCCTGATCCTCAGGTGCTACTTGACCGGCTTAGCTTTTCCAGCACCTCTGATCTCCAGCGTCTGCAGTCCTCACTTCCTCCTTGTGGTCCAAGCATACCTGGAGACACTGTGGTATCTTCCTCTGCTGTAACCACACATACTTACCTGACCACCACCTTGCTCCCTTTATAATCTCTCCTTCGGTTCCCTAGACTCATCTTCACCAGACAGCAGTCTCTCCCAAACTCCTTCTGACTGTCAGGAAGGAGGGTCACTGAAATGAATTTAAAGTTAAAACCTACATCTGCATATCCATGAGGTAACAGGAAATAAAAATGCCAAATTATGAGCATGTATATTCCTATACTTGTTTAAACCCAAACATCTGCCTTTGATCTCCCATTCTCAGGTGTGTTCTTTGCTGTCTGTATGGCCCTTCTTGTGATCAGCTTGATTGAATCGATTCTAATTACCAAGCTCCTGAGCATGAATGAGGAAGCTGAACCCATGACTGCTGTCTCCAAGTGTTGTGTCTCGAAGCTGATTTCTTCAAATCGGAGCACCACAGACAGTTTCTGCACTTCACTTAAGACCCAAGAGGGCATCTGTGATGACAGTGGTGAGAACTCTTATACTGTTTCAACAATTTGTCTTTTACTTTGCTCCTAGTTTCCACACAAGTTCCCAACTTATCCACTTTTGTCCCTATTCTTGTCTTCTTCCTGAGCTATGTGGCCCACTTATTCTTTACGACTGCCCACAAGTGACTACTATCACTCATTGAGTCATACAGCACGGAGACAGGCCCTTTGGCCCAAACTGGTCCATGCTGACTACAATATTCATCCACTCCAACTCCATTTCCCTGCACTTGACCCATATCCTTCTAAACCTTTTCCATCCACATATTTATCCAAATACCTTCCAAATGTTGTTAATGTACCCATCTCAACCACTTCCGCTGGCAGCTCATACCATCCATCCTCTCTGTACCCTTGGGTGGGTCAACTGGCTATTGTTTTGTTATAGTCATCACAAATACAATCCAAGTTCCGATCTAACTAGGGACATAAGCATCACTGGCTATGCCCATCCTAGTTGCCCTTGAGAATGTAATGAGTCTATATGCTATAGGTAGGTCACCAATGCTTTTAGGGTTTTGACCCAATGACACTGAAGGAACGACAATATATTTCAAATGTCAGGATGGTGCATGACTTGGATAGGAACTTGCGGCTGGTGATGTTCCCATTTATCTGCTGCCCTTGTCTTTCTAGATTATAATGGTCATTGATTTGGAAGGTGCTGCCCAGGAACCTTGGTGAACTTCTGCAATGCATCTTATAGATAGTCTATCTGCTGCCATTGAGTATCATCAGTGGAACTGAATGTTTATGGATGTTGTATCAATCAAGTGAGAAGCTTTGTCCCTCTTGAGTGCTGTCAAGTCTTCTAATACACTCCAGATCTGTGCCTTGTAGATGGTAGATAGGTTTGGGGCTTCAGGAGGTGAGTTACTTGCTGCAGAATTCCCAGCTCTGGCCTGCTCTTGGAGCCACTGTGTTTATATGGCTTGTTAAATTCAGTTTCTGGTCAATGGTAAACCCCACAATGTTGATAGTGTAGCACTCAGCGATGGCAATGCCATTGAATATCAAGGGATGATGGTTCGATTTTCTTATTGGAGATGGTCATTACCCAGCATTTGTATGGTATGAATGTTACTTGCCACTTGTCAGCCCAAACCTGGATATTGTCCAGGTCTTGTTGCATTTGGCTATGGACAGCTTCAATAGCTGAGGAATTGCAAATGGCACTGAACGTTGTGCAGTCATCAGTGAAAATCCCCAATTCCGACTTCATAGAGTCATAGTCATAGTCATGATCATACAAATGTACAGCACGGACACAGACCCTTCGGTCCAACTAGTCCGAAGGAAGATTATTTAGGTCATTTCCCAAAAGTACTCCTGTAGTGATGTCCTGGACCCGAGATAACTGACCTCCAACAACCACAATCCTCCTCCTATGTGCCAAATAGGACTCTAACCACCAGACAGTTTGTCCATGATAGCCATTGATTCTGATTTTGCTAGGGCTCCTTGACCGCACACTCAGTTAAATGTGTCCTTGATGTCATGGGACTGTCACTCTCACCTCCCTCTTGAATTCAGCTCTTTTATTCAATTTTTGAGCCAAGGCTGTAATGAGGTCAGGAGCTTAGTGGTCCTAGCAGAACGCATACTGGACATCAGTGGGCGGGTTGTTACTAAACATGTGCTGCTTGATAGCGCTATTGGCAACAATTTCCATCACTTGCCTGATAATCGAGAGTAAACAGATGGAGCAGTAATTGGCAGGATTGGATATTACTATCAGGGCTGTTTGGATTGGAATTAGGAGCAGGAATCTTGCCTGATATTTAACTCTCTTTAACCCCGTAGGATAATGGTGGCAGAGCTGAGAAGGAAAATGGGAGTGGGGGAGTTGGTTCAGGTGGGGGAAGAGCTTGGACAGCTTGTCAGACTTCCACTACTGCTCATTTTGAGAGCTAAATTACCAGAGACCAATGTTCTCCTAGAACTTGAAGCAACTCTGGAAAATCTCTGAAACAATTACTTCCCAGAGGGTGTGAGAATGAAAACAGGTGTCAGATTTGTCATGACATGTGTACTCTCAAAAGGTAGTCCCAGTGGCAGTTTACATCCAAAGCCAAGACATTCCAGGGAATTGTCTTTGAGGAAGCTGTGCAAGAGATTGAATCATTCCTAAAGCTGGGTGGAGCTGGGTTCTTGGGACTATCTTGCCAAGTCAAAGGACATCTCATTTCTTTATCTTCGCACTTTCCCTCTTAGAGTTGCAATGAAAGGATTCACAAGCGGATGAATAAACTGAGAGGTCATGAAATGTTCTCTCTTTCCATTGTCATCTTCATACCTGCCAGCAGAAAGGTTGGACAGGCACAGCTTTATAGTTAAAAGATGAGCTCTCCTCCACTCTTCAAAATGAGAAGACTACAATGGCAACCCAGAATTCAGAGCCTGATCATTATTGAATAAATAATTGCTCAAGGAGATTTCTTTCGGAGATTTAGTCTCCCTGTCATTTGATTATCCTGGCGTTTGCTTGTACCAGGGCCCTGGAAAACAATCTCTGCACAATCCTGGAAGATTAGTAACCACTGGTTGAATAAATATTTGGAACTTTACTTCCACCTAGTTTGAGTGTCAAAAAAGCAGACATTTTCAAAAAGTATTTGCATTTATATAGCCACTTCCACATCCTCATAATTTCCTAGAGGCCTTTAGGACAACAAAGTAATTTTGAAGTAATGTAGGGAAATGTAACTGTGACCCTGCACATGTCAACCTCCCACAAACAAATTGTGACAAATGATCTGCTGAGCTATTTTATCAAATGTTAACTGAAGGATAGATGGTGACCAGGACTCTAGGGAAGGTTTTCCTGTACCTCATCAAAGTACATGGGAAAACCTCTTCAAAATGTCTACCTGGAAGGGCAGTCAGGACATCCACTTAATGTTTAGACTAAAGGCTAGCACCTCTGACAGTGTGCAGCAAGCCCTCTATACTGCAAAACAGTGTAACCAAGATTTTGTGCTAAGTACAGGCAGTCCGCAGATTGGCAATGGGTTCCATTCCAGAGTCCATTCACAGGTCGATTTGTGTGCACTTGGAGAATGCAGAATGATGTAAAGTAGCTATTCGTAAGCACAGGAAATGTTTACATGTTGAGCCTTTAAAATCTGTGTGAGATCATGTTCATTAGAACAGGCATTCTATAAATCAGGCTCTCTGTAGTGGAAATGGGATTTGAACTCATAACCTTCTAGCTCACAGAAGAAATGCTACCAATAGAACCATACTTGACATTCAGCACTGGTACTGATCTGGTTGAAGCACTGGTAAATGGAATTTACATTGCTGAGGAAGCTTTGGCCCAACAGCCTGAAGCCTATCTCTCATTTGTCTACTTCACTAGCTCATGAAATTTCAGAAGATGTCAAAAGAGTCATAAAAGCAATGCCTTTAAATAGGCACATACCCATAATTAAATATTAGAATAAACTAAGAGAAAAGATTTCTTGTGATGGATTGGGGGTCCCAAACAAAGAGGCAAAAGATTAGTGGGCGGCACGGTGGCACAGTGGTTAGCACTGCTGCCTCACAGCGCCAGAGACCCGGGTTCAATTCCCGCCTCAGGCGACTGACTGTGTGGAGTTTGCACGTTCTCCCCGTGTCTGTGTGGGTTTCCTCCGGGTACTCCGGTTTCCTCCCACAGTCCAAAGATGTGCAGGGTCAGGTGAATTGGCCATGCTAAATTGCCTGTAGTGTTAGGTAAGGGGTAAATGTAGGGGTATGGGTGGGTTTCGTGTCGGTGTGGACTTGTTGGGCCGAAGGGCCTGTTTCCACACTGTAATCTAATCTAATCTAATCTAATTAAAATTAAAGCAAAGTGGTAAGGTCAGGAAGCCCTTCCTCAGATAAGGAGTAGGTGAAAATCTCTCCTCCAGGAAGCTGTTATGGCCAGGAGTTAATTGAAAACTTCAAAATGAAGATTGATAACATTTGTAAAAACTCAAAGAACTGCGGATGTTGAAAACCAGAAACAAAAGCAGAATTTGCTGGAAAAGCTCAGCAGGTCTTAGAGCATATGTGGAGAGAAATAAGAGATAACCTTTCAGGTCGAGTGACCCTTTCTTAGAACTCTGAAGAAGGGTCACTCATCCCAAATGTTAACTCTGATTTCTCTGGATGTCATTTGTGTTTAGAAAATGTATGGAATGCTATGAAATCAATGCAGGTAAAGTGGTGGAGATAGGCACAACAGGCATGACCTCAATGTCAAGCGGAAGCTATTCAAAGTCAGAAGTCACATGACACCAGGTTATAGTCCAAAAGATTCATTTGAAGTCACAGCGCACAGGTGCTTCCTTTCACTTCACTTCACAAAGGGGCAGTGCTCTGAAGGCTTGTGATTTCAAATAAACCTGTTGGACTATAACCTGGTGCCATGTAACTTCTGAATTTGTCCACCCCAGTCCAACACCAACACTTCCACTTGCATGATATTCAAGGGGGCGAGTGGTGCCCTTCTGTTTCTACAGAATCTAAAACGTGCTTAACTGTTCTTGTCTTTCCTCTATAACCAAGTTTCTGACAGCGATACCGAAACTCCTGGACAACATCAAGATAAAATTCTCAACCAAGAGGCCCAAGCTTTGCAGATCAAAGAGCTCCCTGTGAAAGAGATACTAAAGGAGATTTCTTCAATCAAATTCTACTTGTATCAGCTAGAAGATCCGACCAATCCTAAGAATGACTGGCTGACATTTTGTTACAGATTTGATACATTTCTTTTCCGTGTGTATTTGGTGATACTTGGAGTTTACACCATTACAATGAGTACCCTCTGGCTGATATGGAGTAACCCTTAGACCTGAAGTATTAAAGCTCAGAGACTGCAGGCTGAACCACCAAAACAGTCATTCTGCATTTGCCCCTTTCCAATGTTTCTTGTTCTGTTTGCTAAAATTTGGACTACCTGGGATTTTGGGAGGAAGCTAACTTGAAAGAGGAAGGGTCTGCTGCTGAGTGAAGAATGTGTTCAGTCCAAATAGTCCATTTGTGATTAGACCCCAAGATGATTTGAGAAGTTGGTTAGGCATTTGCACGTTTCTTTTTTCATCTCATTGGAGATCAGCCAGTATAACAATGACACCAAATAAGTCAATTTCTCCAGCACTTTTAATATCGTGAAACATCCCAAAGCATTTCACTGAAAGACAAGTGACTAAAATCCTGGTCAGAGACACTACTTTTAACAAGCATTTTAATGGACACGAGAAATATGAGGAAAATCATGGAGGTAATTCCAAAATTTAAAGTCAATTCAGCTAAAAGTGCTTACATTTATCTTGAAACCAATTTGCTTTGCCTTGCTTTGATTTTCTTTTCAGTCTCAAATTCTAGCTGTCACCTGTATCCTTGTGAGTGGTCAAAGATGATGTAACCAATAACATCACAAACCAATCATGTAGCTGCAGCACATCTCAGTGTAAGGGGAAGTACTAGGATGAAACACATTGTAGCTCTGGTGCATTGTGACTGCAGCAGGTAAAACACAGATGTGCCTGTGGCTACCTACCCACGCTATAATCTGGAAACCCAGCCAATTAAACAATACAACACAAGCCAACTTTTATTCAGTCTTGTACTTATCCACAAAGTGAAACATTCTAGCATATATCTCCTTACATGACATTTTAATGAGTGTAACTTTATACATGCCCATGTGAAACCCCAATTTATGCTTCCACCTGCATATAATTAAGTATAATAGATATTCAGTTAACAACATACACCATTAGTATGCAACAACAGGTTGCATTTATGTGGCAGCTTTGATACAGTAAAAATATCTTAAGGTGTTTCACAACGGAGTGTTATCATTAAGCATATTATGAAATATTAGGGCAAGTTACAAAACCTTTCGGTCAAAGAAATAAGTTTTAGATGACATCTTAAAAGAAGAAGATTGATATATGAGCTTGGAAGACTTATGGTGCTGGGGGTGTTTCTAGAGTCAGGAGATTAGATTCTAAGGTTTGCTCCCAATCAATTCTGTAAAGTAACCTTTTGCAACATAGTTGTATTTAAATACTTAATTTGTGGAATTTCCCATTTTTGACATTCAGCCTCAAGGGAAATTCAGTCACAAAATTTTTTTTTTCCAAATTCCAATTGAGATTTTGGTGTTTCAGTTTTCAGATCTGGAAATCTGAAATGATGAATTGGGATTTCTCCAGTCAGAGAATAGTCTGTCTGGGTGTTTATGTGAGGCATGTGATAAAACAAATATGAAATACCTTAAATATCTAGTCATCATTTTTTACTGTGAGGTGGAAACCAAATCAAAACTGAATCATATGCAGAGGTTTGGGAAGTAATCATTTCATTTAGAGTCAATTCATGCTAAGAAAAACATATATGTATCAAATGTTCATATCCCTCTGAGCAAATAACTCCTGTACTTTTGTACTTGAGTACATGTGACAATGTATCAAATCAAATCAAATTGTAGGAAGATCCCATATGACAATTGGAGAGAGCTTCAGTGTTGATGTGGGAGGAAAAGTGACTCTGGATTAGTCCTCTGTGCTCACTGCATCTGGCCAGATTGACCCCAATGTTGTTTCCACATCCGGCATGTTCTCATGTTCCTGTATTAAATGAGTACCCCTGCTTGCATGTACACTTCTAGCCTTTGTAAAGGAACTCTCATGTGTTAACTAAATATATGGGAAAAAAATAAACTTGTTCTAAATTAAATACAATCTTTTATCTGACTTGTCCATTGACAAACATCAGTATTGGGCTGACATCCTATTCGATGACAACAGTTTTCATTAGTTCATGGGATACAGGCATCACTGGGTAGGCCAGCATTTATTGTCCATCCCTATTTGCCCTGAAAAAAGTAGTAGTCTGCAGTCCAACTCTGAGGGTGAAAGGTATCAGAGAAGACACAAAATAAATCAGGAACTAGGGATTGGGGAGGGTGAAGTTTGAGTTTTAAAAGATTGAGGTTTGCTGGAGGAAGATTGAGGAAGATAAACAATTCTGCACGTCTGAGATCTTGTAAACAAAAACATTTTGTTTGAACTTGTATAAGATACTCACTCAACCTTAGCTGTGTTCATTTCTCGGAGGTCACACTTCAGGAAAAATGTGCAGGCGATTGGGGAGAGTGCAGAAGAAATTTCCAAGAATGTTTCAGGAAAGGGTCACTTCAGTCAATGGAATGGAGACACATAGTATCGTGAGGGAGCAGGACAGAATAGACAGGAAAAAAAAATCCTCATTCCTGAAGAATGGATGATGAGAGAACACAGATTTAAAGTAACTGGAAAAAAAATTCAAAAGCAACATGAGAGAAAACATTTTCATGCAGAAAATAGTTTGGGCCGAGAACGGGCTGTCTGAGTATATCATGGAGTTAGTACCAATTGAGGCTTTCAAAATGAAATGAAATTATTATCGAAAAAGGTAGAATGTGCAAGGTTAAAGGGGAAAAGGCAAGAGAATGATGCGAAGGGACTGACGCTTTCAGAGAGCTGGTGTAAACACAATGGGCTGAACGGCCTCTTTCTGGGATGAATAATTTCAATTACAAAGTTGTTCAACTAAATTAGCCTTTGTTATTAAGGATATGAAAGAAAGAACTTGCATTTCTATAGCACCTTTCTTGACCTGAGGACATCCCATAGCACTTTAGTACTAATACTTTTGAAGTGTTTCTATATTATATGAAATCCTGCAGCCAATATGCACTTCCCAAGCTCTGATACTCAGCAATGTATGATAGATGAACAGACACTGATTTTTGGAGGGGTACTACCATTGACCACGACATTATCATTTCTTTAAAACAGTGACATTGGATTTTTTTGAACATCTAACCAAGAAGACAGATGTGTTAATTTCTCAAATGAAAGACAGCACCTCCAACTGCATAACACCTGTTCAGTAGTGCATGCGAGTATCAGCCAGGATACTTGCATCTCTACAGTCGGACTTGATGACACAGCCTTGCTGAATCAAAGCCAAGGAACTGAGCCATGTTTAACAAAGAGAGCGATTTTGGTGATGGCTGCAATGAAGAGAACAAGAGTCACAAAACTGAAGGAGACAAAACAGGGTAAAATTGGAGGGTAGTGGTGACGGAGATGTCTCCGAGAAACACCAGGTTTAGTCATGTACCTTGGTCTGGAAAGCAGGAGAAATTGTGGGCTAGTATTCCCGCCCCCTGTAAAAACGCCATCCCATTCTCCCAATTCCTTCGTCTCCGCCGCATCTGCTCCCAGGATCTCCAGCGTCAGCAGACCTCACTTTCTCCTGGAAAGCAGGAGAAATTGTGGGCTAGTATTCCTGATATGGGATGAACAATAGTATAAGTTGATTTTGTTGCAGTGTTTTACTCCAGAAAAAAATATGGAATTATGCTTTCAGACAGCAGGTGCAAACATGATGGGCTAAATGGCTTCCTTCTGGGCTGAATAATTTGAATTACAAGGTGGTGCAACTAACTTGGCTTTTGTTTCAGAATAGTAAGGATATGAAAGAAAGAACTTGCATTTCTATAGCACCTTTCTTGACCTGAGGATGTCCAACTGCACTTTAATACCAATGCAATAAACATATAAAAAACTGATGTTGTATGATTAAGCTAACATAAAAAGGGTTACCTGTATTTTCAAATAAAGGCCAGGGTGTCTTTATGACAGCTTAGAACTATTCCTAAATTTAACCGCAGAGTAAGTTGGATGAGTGTTAAATTCAATGATGCGCCAAAATATAGGGTTAAATGACATCAAATCCATTCATTATCAATGCTCAGCAAGGTGGGCATTTCTCTGTAGCCAGCAACTAGAGGGAGAAAACAACGGAACGATGTCATATGTTCCTCTTAAACACACACCTCCTGCTTCCTCAGCTGTTAAGTGTAAGGTGGCACAGAGGTAGTGACATAAATTCTCAAGAGTTCTTAAAATAAAGCTGCATTGGAAATTAAAAAGAAAACTTGGGAGCCAAAGTGGCTAACTTTCTTTGAATAACTACAGCCATTCTGACTGGCAGCAGAGATAACGTAATTATACACGGGGAAATGTGTCTATCTTGCTGCATCCTGCCTTGGGATTGAAAAAAAATGTTTGCATTGACATGAGAGCGTCTGTGCACAATTAGTTAAATAGCGTAGGTCTCTAATCTATAAATGAAGGTTAACTGCATCTTGGATCCATTCAAATCCACTTCTTTCTGAACCTGAATGACACAGAGGGAAAAGGATGAATGAACAATCAACTACTTCACATGCAATTTCAAATGCAGTTCATGGCCATCATTAAACTTCAAAAAGATCATCATGACATTGGATAAACACACAGTTTACTTAAATTGTTCCACTTAAAAAAGGTCAGGAGAGAAAATTATGATAATTTTTTGACCTTTTTAGAAGTGTCAATTTGAATTAGAGACAGTTTGAAGTAAATGTTATTTTTCTTCTGTCATTCCTTGCTGATTGTGCTTAGCTCTCACCTTTCCCTTTGACTCAGTTCCATGGCTGTATTCACAGAAGATGTGAATGAACTTGAACGGATGTACCTTTATTATTGACCAGACTTTGAAATGCAAAACTGCTTAGAAACAGGAAAAGCCAAATTAATTTTTGAAAAAAGGCTGTGCCTCTAGTAGGCAAGCATCAACGTCCAAAAGTAGTGAAGCCATGAAGGGTTGAGGCTCGCTTCATTCACTTTAGTGGTTTAAATGTGTTGCACTGTCACCTTGTGAGCACAAACAGTGTGGGTTCAAATCCCATTTCAGGCAGTTGTGCTACAAAAATTAGATTGACGCATCAAAGCATTAATAAGGGAGCATTTCACCTTTGGAACAAGAGGAGTAGGCCATTCAGCCCCTTCAGCATGCTCCACCATTCCAGATCATGGCTCATCATTTACCTCGATGCCGTATTCACATGGTATCCTCATATCCATTGATGTCAATTGTTACAAGAAACATGCCAAACAAAAGCAAATTACTGCAGATGCAGGAAATATGAAATGAAAACTGAAGGTGTTGTAGAAACTCAGCAGGTCTGGCAGCCAAAACTGTGGAGGAACTCCAAAACTAGAGGGCATAGGTTTAAAGTGAGAGGGAAAGACGTTAAAGGGGCAACTTTTTCATGCAGAGGCTGGCGCATGTATGGAATGAGCTGCCAGAGGAGGTGGGTAAAATTACAACATTTGATAGGTATCTGAGTGGGCACATGAACAGGAAGAGATTAGAGGGATATGGGCCAAATGCTGACAAATGAGACAAGATTAATTTAGGATATCTAGTCAGCATGAACAAGTTGGACCGAAGGGTCTGTTTCCGTGCTGTACAGCTGTATGACTCCACAACTCTATATATAGAATTAATATTTTAAGTCTAGTATGACTCTTGTTTGGAACTGTTCTGAACTTCCAAAGAAGAGTTATACTAGATTCAAAATGTTAACTCAGTTTCTTTCTACATAAATCCTACTACATCAGTTTCTCCAGCACTTGCGATTTTTATTTAAGAATCTACTGATCTCCAGCTTGAATTTGCTCCATGACTGAGCTTCCACAGGGATTGAGAATTCAAAGGATTTGCCATTCTCTGAGTGAAGAAGTTCTTCCTCAAATTAATCCTAAAAGCCTTGCCTTTTATTCTGAGACTATGTCCCTTAATTCTAGACCCCACAGCCAGGAAAAGCATCCTTTCTGCATCTACTCTGTCTAACATTTAAGAATTTTCTAAGTTTCTATGAGATCACCTCTCATTCTCCTAAACTTCAGAGAGAATGGGTCCATTCTCTTCAATCTTTCATCATAGGACAATCCCACCACGCCTAGGAATCAATGTGGTGAACCTCCCTCTATGGCAACTAAATCCTTCCTTAGGCAAAGAGACCAGAACTTCTCAAAATACTCCAGGTGCAATCTCACCAGTCTTCTATATAACTGAAGCAAGATTTCTTTGTTCCATATTCAAATCCTTATGTGATAAATCCAAACATACTGTTTGCTTTTCAAATCGCTTCCAGTACCTGTATGCTAGTTTTCAGTCACTGATGAACAAGGACTCTTGCAACCCTTTCCAATTGTTCATTCACTATTTAAGAAAGACAATGGACTTCTGTTTCTTCTACTTACCACCACTACACTCTCTTGCCCATTTACTCAGCCTGTATAAATCCTCTTGAAGCCTTATTATATCTATCCCACAACTCACATTCTCTGCAAGTTTTGTATTATCTGCAAATTTGGAAATAATACAATTGGTGGCACCAAATCCAAATTATTGATATAGATAGTGAACAATTGGGGCCGAAGCATTGACCCTACTGTTCGCAGACTTTCAATGTGGGAATGAACCATTTATCTCTGATTTTTGCCTGTTAATCAATCTTTCTACCATTATCTTCAATCCTATGTGCTTTAATTTTGGTTACTAACTTCCTGTATGGGACTTTATTAAAAACTTTCTGAAAATCCAAATACACTGTACCCACTGGCTGATCCTTATCATGTCAGCAAGTAACACTCTCAGAAAAGTCTACCAGGTTTATCGCACATAGTTTCCCAGTTAAAAATCAATGTTGACTCTGTCCAAACAATAATTAATTTCTAAGTTTACAGGAATCATCTCCTTTATAATATATTTTAATATTTTCACTATTCTTGACCTTAGATGAACCATTATTTGTATGCTCTTTCCTTCCTTTCTTAAACAATAGGGTTACACTTGCAACTTTTTCATCTACAGTCACTATACCAAAATTAATAGAGTTATGAAAGATGATCACCAATGCATGTATTATCTCTATAACTATCTCTTTCAACTCCAAATCATGAAGGACATTGGGACGTAGGTATTTGACAACCTTCTGCCCAATTAATTTCTCCAATACTACATGTTATAACTAATACTTCTTCCAGTTTCACATTCTTGCATTAACTGTGGATCTTATTAATGTCAGGAAAACCTTTTGTGGCTTGCTCAATAAAGGCAGACACAAATCATTTGCTTAGCTTCTCTACCATTTCTCTATTTCCTATTACAAATTCTCCTATCTCTGCATGTAATTTGCTTTATTTGTGTTTTTATAATCTTTACTTTTTTTTACATATCTATGGATGCTTTAACAACCTGTTTTTATATTTCTTGCTAGCTTACATTCATATTCTATTGTCTATAAATTTCTTGGACCTTCTTTGTTAAACTCTAAAATTCTCCCAATCCTCAGACTTAAAACTGTTTTGTGGGGCAGCATGGTGGCTCAGTGGTTAGCACTGCTGCCTCACAGCACCAGGGTCCCAGGTTTGATTCCAGCCTTGGGTGACTGTCTGTGTGAAGTTTGCACATTCTCCCCCTGTCTGCTTGGGTTTGCTCCGGGTGCTCCGGTTTCCTCCCACAGTCCAAAGATGTGCAGGTCAGGTGAATTGGCCATGCTAAATTGTCCATAGTTGTTAGGTGCATTAGTCAGAGGGAAACGTGTCTGCGTCGGTTACTCTTCGGAGGGTCGGTATGGACTTGTTGGGCCGAAGGGCCTGTTTCCACACTATAGGGAATCGAATCAAATCTAATCTAAACTTTATAAGACTCCCCCTCTGATCTATTACTACTCTCACTTGTTGTTAACCATGATGTCCCCCATTTTTGTTGTTAACCATGATGTCCCCCATTTTTCCTGTTGGATGTTCTGGGACATGGTCTCTTGGAGCATTGTTAGATGAAGGTGGAGACATAAAAGATCCATTGGCGTTATTTTAGATAAGAGCATCTCGGTTAACTTTGATATCCTTGTTAATATTTAACCACTCAAGCAACATCATTAAACCAGATTATCTGGTCACTGCCACATTGTTACGATTACTGTGTGTAAATTAAATGCTGCGTTTATTACGTTACAAGAGAAACTGTATTTCACTTCTTCCTCCAGAAATGTATCTGAATGTACTTACAGATTACAGTGCCAATCTCAATGGGGGCAGCCTATGCAATGCTCTGATGAAGAGTCGAAACGGTAGCTTTCTCTCTCTCCATGGTTGCTGCCCGTCCCACTGTGATTTCCAGCATTTTTGTTTTCAGTACAGCTTCCAGCATCTGCAGTAATTTGCTCCTATAGGCTATGCCAGGCATGGACTTTCTCATCAAAATTACCAGACAATGCCAATCTTTTCCTATCACTGGGCAAAAGTGAAATTGACAAATTACATAGTAATTCATAAGACAAGCAAAACGTGGGCCACCACAGCCACTAGAAAGGTAACTTGGGTAGTTAGAGAGAGAGAGTCAACAATGGATTTTAAACATAGAAGTGGCCAAATTGGCACTTAACCAGATTAGACAAGATGTGGAAGTGCCAATACAGTTCACTTTATAACTCATTCCTCAACTTTTTATGCTGTAAATGCCAAGCACTGAGCAACACATCTTCCACTATTTCCTCATTTGACTTTGATTCTAGCAGTTGGACCCTTCAATGTGATGAACATTTAAATTGGATCATCTTTGTCAATATCTTTCATGTGATTTTTGCAACTTTTCTTAGAGCACCCTGAGGTAATGTCTTTTCCAACAGCAGATAAATTAAGAACTTGTTCAGAAAGAAATTTGTTCCATTTTGTGACTGTTAATGATTGGTATATTTACGGTGGAAGACAGGTGTAAAAACAGGATGTGGATTGAGGCTAGTTTCAGAAAGAGTCAGCAACATCAACACACCTGACATCAATGTGGGGCCGCACAGTTTATCAACAGCTCGTTAATGGTTATTTTTTTTTGTGTTTGCTTTAACTGAGAGTTGATGTTAATGAATTGACCAAATTTTGAACTTAATGTGGTTGCCTCGATAAGTTACTAAACTACATGTCCGAAAACTCTAGCTCATCCAGGACCCTGCAAATCACACTTTGAGGATTAGTTAGCTCCGTTAAGCGGACAGCTGGTTTTCAATGCAGACTGATGGCAACAGGGCAGTTCAACTTCCATAGTAGCTGAGGTCACTATAAGGACCCTACCTTCTCAATATTCCTCCTTCCTTAAGGTGCGGTGACCCTCAGGATGTATTTATCAACTGTTCCTTCTCTTTCTCTCTCTCTCTCTAATGAGAGAGCAGCCTTTGGGATCATGATGGCTTTTACCTATATCCTAACCATGTCCTCACTCACATTAACCTGTTTGCCCCCTCTCCCTGTGCTTGCTAACCTATATCCTTTCTGTGATGTGTTTCAGATTAGTTAACTAGGTTGAAGACAATACATCATTGCAGGTTGCTGTTCACACACTGGTAGGATAGTAGAGCAGACACGATGGGCTGAATGATCTCCTTCTGCACCATGATACCTCTGTGACTCTTTCTGACACAGGAAGGGTCCTGGATAAAATGAACTCATTCTAACTGGATCCCAACCATTTTATGGGGAGATGTGAGTTGGAGGATTGACTTAACATTTAAGTAAGGCTTTTAACATTTGTAATTTTTAAAAGTATGCAATATAATTCTGACCAGTCCTAGCAGGTATTAAGTCTCCCATCCCCTTACAGGATAGACAAGTGATCTGACAACTGAGCAAGGGAGACGGGAACTGATCTAATCAGGGCTAAACATATTAAAACCAATGAACAACTAAATTGGAGCAATTTGGATATCATTTTCCAATTGAATTGGCTGCATGGCAAATTTAAGACATGATTACCAACAGGCTTCAGGTAATTTGAAAGGCAACAGGTCAAATAACATTGAACATAAGAGGTAACAGGAGCCAAAGCTTTGAAGGTCAAAGGAATGTTCTGGCAGAAGCTAATTATGTTTATGAAGTGTGCTCCATCAGGGGTTGAGTTAGGAAGGACAAAATCTCTTTTCCTTTGATTTTTCTTTTCCTTGTCATTTCCCATAGCTGTCAGACTGAGATTGTTATTCTAAACTGTGAAATAGAATGCTGATTGCAGGTGAGGGGATGGTGGACAGTGATGGAATATCATCTAGGAGAAAGTGAGGACTGCAGATGCTGGAGATCAGAGCTGATGCCCGAAACGTCGATTCTCCTGCTCCTTGGATGCTGCCTGACCTGCTGCGCTTTTCCAGCAAAACATTTTTCAGCGATGGAATATCATGTCAACATCAGGTGAGAAAATTTAGCAAGGGAAAGGGGAGCAGTTTAGTGGAGTTGGTTCTGCTCATTGAAGTGAAAGTGAGCATAAATGAGGAACGGAACACTTTCAGTTCCAAATCAAGTGTCACGGCAAACAATTACAGGTCAGGTATGGACCGGGCAAGTAATATCTGCACCACCAACAACCATTGGCTTCTCTCCAATACTAGGAAGAGCACCAAACCAGTGTCAGACTGTCTGAATGTTATTATTAATAAGTCTTATGAGGGATAGTTTGACACTTCACACAAATGCTTGGTGAAAGCTGGATTGAGACTGCCAAAATTAATTACACATAGGGCTTTTACAGACAACAGAGATTTTATTCCCAATATTCTCTGAGACTTCAGTATCCAAACACCTACCAAAATGGATGGATTTGAGGTCTAATGGAATTGAATAATATGCAAGTGGAGTTGAGGCAGACATTCAGCTATGAGCATTTTGAGTGTAAGGCAAGACTGAAATGTTGACTGGTCTACTCTGCTTTTTTTAAACATTCTGTTAAAATAATTGTTTCAACTTTAGTTAGAATATAAGATCCAATTTTGAGCACCTCTACCTTAGGAAGCATGTCAAGGTCACAATGAGGCTAAAAGTAGGTTTATTGACTTAATGTTTCAGATGGGTGTTTTTAGTTATAGGCAAGTAAGCTTTAGTCCAGTAGCACACAGAAGATCAAGACAAACTGTGATAAAGGTGTTCAAACAAACTTTATTCATACACTATATTTAAAATACAAAGAAAGAAGGACTGGAATAATCTTACGCTATTGGAAAATTTAACAGAAGAATAGATTATTTAACTACTAAACACTAATTGTTCCAACATAGTAATATCCCAAAAACACACCCTTGACAAAGGCAAATTCAGCAAAATAGATTGGGAGCTTGACTCCACCTGTTCTTCTATTGTTCCAACTTTAAAAGAAAATGCAAGACCTTACAAACTGTTTACTTTATTGACTTGAAGCAGTCCGCTTGGACCTCTGTCTCAACCTCTTTTCATAAAACAAATCAGGACAAATACACATCTTAAACCCATAATATCATCACAGGTTCTAGCATCATCCTTGTATATCTTTACTGCACCATCTCATTGTCTGCGATTTTCCGGAAGAAGAAGACTTGGGAGAAAATGTCAAAAATGAAAAAGCACCTCAATGCATGTAAAATAAGACTAAAACAAAGGAAATTTTCCATGTACTCTTCCACTATAATTCCTGGATGAGAAAGTGTGCACTCCACGTCGAACACTGCCATCTTATTTATTGGAGTGTTTTCACATGAGAGTTTATTGTTGTAATGATCATCACTTTCAGCTGGAGAGCCTTATGACAAAGGTACATATGTCAAATGTTGTGTCTTCCTTATTCAGATGGAACACTGCTCCTCGCTTACCTGAGATCAGTGTCTTTCCACCGATGGGAATAGACTGTCCCTATCTGCACTGCTCCAATTGCTCATGACTTTGAACATCTCTACCGAACCTCCTTTCAACCATCTCGAAGGAGAACAGCCCCAGTTTTCTCCAATTCAGTTTCATAGCTGAGCACCTTCTTCACTTGAGGCATTGAAACAAAAGTGACACTTAAAAACGAAATGAGTTGGTATGTGTACGAATGGGTGAGTGTGCTCCATCTGACTATAACTTATTCTTGTGCTCAATCAAGAATTTCTTCTGATTTATGATTGGAAAAGGGCTGGTGGCACCAGTATCTGACTCTACCATTGGGACCTGAGAATTACAGAAAGAGTCCTATAACTATCCCAGAATCTGTCTATTCACTGTGTCACATGAGGCAGGATCTGTGGCAATAAGAGAGTGGCCAAAATGTGCATTCCTCAAAGCTTCACTTTTTGGTGGATCTTCAGGTGTCAATTGTGTAAGTGTCAGGTGAAAATTTACCCCTCCACATAATTCCTCATGATTTAGCTATGGAATGCAAAAGAGGGCATTTTATCAGATTTTCAGAAAAATGGAAATGGAAAAGCTTACTGCTGACAGTAGCTCTGTTTCAGTTCAGGAGTCAGAGGAGTTAAGATTTGACAGCAGACATTGAAAGAAAATGTTTTAATAACTCACTTAAATGATATTAAATCTCTGCTAATAGTATCACATTCTCCTGTGTGTTATTGATAATGAAAAATCTCACAATAATTTTGGATCAAATTTAATTAATATTGTTATTTTGTTTTTAAGAAAGTGCTCTTTTCTAAGTGTATGAATCCCAGCATTGACAGTAATTCATGAAGAAACTGATCATACTTCTGGTCATTTTAATACGATTTGGTTACAGTTGATCTACTTTGTAAATTTGCTGTAAGTCATTTGACCTGATTATGAGTAGGCTCGATTGTTTCCAGGCTGGAAGGAAGAGATTCCTTTGGGAAAATATCAAGTGCAGAGCACAGACAGACAAACACACATCATTACATTTTCCCTCTCGGTATGAAATGTGATGCTAAGTGACTCTGTTTTATTACATTATTGAAAGAAGACAACTATGAAGATAGGCAGGCCGACCCATTAGCACCATTAGTAAACTGTTAGACAATTGGATTAAGTCTGTCTCTTGTTTCTTGCCTTCTCCCTGTCTCCGTAACAAACTATTCCCCTATACCTCCTTCCAGACGGCTTCTGAAGAACTGAGATGTAGTATGAATTATTTCCTTGTTGGAAAATTTATTGTGAAACATTGACAGAGAAGATGAATTTGGTTTAGTGTTGTCTGTGGAAGACTACAACACAGGCAAAGGGGAGAGACTCGTGGTCACCAATTAACAGTGATATGTTTAACCCCATGTATTAGATCCTACTTCTCCCCTCAGTGACAGCGTCTATAAAACTGGAAAGCATGTCATTATCATGAATCTTTGGTTCCTTTGTTTATGACCTAATCAATTGTTCAATAAAAAGATTCTACAAATTAATGAAATTTTCGACATTTTAAACCCTCTACTGTCGGGTCATAAGGAACTATTATCCACACAAATTATAATATTGATCCAATCATAGTCCATTAAATGTCATCGCTCTATCTTCGGCCCAGTTGTTTTTATGTCTGTCCGCTACCATTTATTTGAATGTGATTTCTATCTTGGTTGTTGCTCTGTGAGCTAGCTGTTGCTGCAGGAGTCAGTGGGGCTTTTAGGCAGTACAGAAGAGTCAGAGCACAGGAATGACATCAGCCAGCAGTATGGACTGAAACCCGATGCAGATCTGTCTTTCATATCTGATTACGTAGACAATTAATCATCCGAAGCTGCAAGACACAAGAGGAGGGCAGGCAAAAGAAAAATTGCCCACGGATTTGAGGATATGAGCTGAGCTTCATTTTAATGGAAAGAGAAGACCATAAGTCCCAGAGAGTTTTAGGTCCACCTGCCATCACTGCTGCACAGAGGCATCTGAGAAAGTCACTGGTTAACATTGCTTTGTGGAATTCAGAAAGACAAAGATGAACTTCTACTCTTTCTGGGCATCTGTTCCCTTGATTTTCACAGCACTGTTGCTTTCTGAAGGTAGGTCCATCTTTACTATTCCTTTGAAATCAAATGTGTACAATTGCCCCTTTATATCCCATCCTTATCCAGCTGGATATACTGCTTGTTAAGTGTCCTGACAAATTTCTTCCATAGGGCCTGTTTAGATCTGAATATTTGTAATGCTCGTCCTTAAATTGGATAGTATAAATCAATTTTAACTGCCATGTAATGCGTTCAAATGCCACTTTGTGATCTAAAACTTAAATGGACTTTGCTGCCATGATTGGTCATTAGCAGATTTAGCAGAAAGGAGACATGCCAATATGAGATTACACATGGTCCATTGTGGTCCTCTTAATCCACCAAGAAAATCACAGCTTTTGGATAAATAAGCTGTCCAGCTAGTCTTGGCAAGTGGCCCATTCTGAGTCTTCAACTAAAAGATCTTTAAAATTGGAGCGCAGATGTTTGCACGTACTTCCAAAATAATGAATCACTTGTTTATATTTGATAGTTTTCACTAGCAATAGTGAAGTTGATAATCAACAATGCAAAATGAATGAATTATTCCATTGCATTTTCCAGACTGCTCTTAAACAACAGGATATAGGTAGGCTGGAGACATGGGCAGAGAAATGGCAAATGGAGTTTAATCTGGACAAATGGGAAGGGATGCATTTTTGGAAGATCTATTGCAAGAGGGAAATATACACTAAATGGCAGAACCCTTAGTAGTAATAACAAATAGAGAGATCTAAATATACAGGTCCACAGTTCACTGAAGGTGGCAAAAGAAGTGGATAAGGTTGTCAAAAAGACATTCAGGATGCTTGCCTTCATCAGTCAGGGCATAGAGTATAAAAATTGATAAGTCATGCTGCAGCTGTATAGAACTTTAGTTAGGCCACATTTGGAATATTGTGTACAGTTCTGGTCACCATGCTACCAGAAGGTTGGGAGGCCTTGGAGAGGGTAGAAATGGTTTACCAGGATGTCGCCTGGTTTGCAATGTATTAGCTTTGAGAAATAAGATAAACTCTGTTTGTTTACACTTTTCGCATCGAAGGATGAGAGCTGACCGGATAGAGGTTTACAGAATTATGAGAGGCATAGATAGAATGGATGGTCAGAGTCATTTTCCCAGTATAGAGCTGTCAATTACTAGGGGACATAAGTGTAAAGTAAAAGGGGGTAGGCAGGTTTTTTTTTATACAGAGGGTGATAAATACCTGGAATGTGCTGCCAGAGGAGGTGGTGGAGACAGGTACAATAGCAATATTTAAGATACATGATAGGCATTTTGGCAGATACATGATAGGCAGAGAATAGAAGGATACAGACTGCATAGAGGCAAAGGTTTTCAGTTTAGAAAGACATCATGTGTCGGTGTAGACTTTAGTAGGTAAGGACCTGCTCCTGTGCTAAATTGTTCCTTGTTCTTTATTCTTAACCATTAGTGCCAGAATAGAACAGAATAAAAATGAAATCATTGTGGACAAATATATGTGGAACAAGACTGACAAATGGATTTATTGGGAGGTCAGTTCTCCACTCTCTCTTCTCACAGTTAGAGTTAAAAATCAGAGCTGAAAAATGTGTTGCTGGAAAAGCGCAGCAGGTCAGGCAGCATCCAAGGAGCAGGAGAATCGACGTTTCGGGCATAAGCCCTTCTTCAGCCATGCGCTTTTCCAGCAACACATTTTTCAGCTCTGATCTCCAGCATCTGCAGTCCTCACTTTCTCCAGAGTTAAAAATCACACAACACCAGGTTATAGTCCAACAGGTTTATTTGGAAGCACTAGCTTTCAGGTAGTGAATGAAGGAGCAGTGCTCAGAAAGCTTGTGTTTCTAAATAAAGCTGTTGTACTATAACCTGGTGTTGTGTGATTTTTAACCTTGTCCACCCCAGTCCGACACCGGCACCTCCATGTCATGGCGCACAGTTAGAGGATATTATGTCAGTGAAGCAAGCTATAGATTGACACAACGGATGATTTCAGCCCATTGTTCCTTACACATGGATTCTCAATCTTTGTGTATTCTCCCAAGGTAGGAGCATCACCCTCCTGGTAACTCCAGAGCAACAACAATAACAATCTCGTAGCAATTGACCTACCCACCGAGAGACCAAGCACATTCATTGATAATTTGTCGAGTCAGTAAACTTGAATAACAAGTACACATCAGAACTAGCAAAGCTGTGTTAATTTCATTGCTATGGGATAATTATACATTTCCCGGTTTAATAAAATAATAATTGCAAACACATGCATTGTGGATCTGGTATGATTCTAAAAACGAGAGCCAATTTGCACAGAGCAAGTTCCCACAAACAACAGTGCAATCATGAATGGATTACCCGTTTTATGTTGAGCGGTAAATGTTGCCAGGGCACTGGAAAGAACTTCACTATGCTAGGGAATAGTGCTAAGGGATCTTTTACATCCACTTGACTAGACTGTTTAACATCTTACACAGAGACCTCACTTCCCTCAAAAACACAGTGGAGGGGTATCAGCCTACATTTTGTACTGAAGTTACTCAGGTGAGACTTGAGGCTACAACCTCCTGACCGAGACAACAGTGTTACCATCAAAGTCTTTGCTGACATTCGTCTGAAATGTTTAATACTTCCTGGAATGAGGAACTTCAGTTGCGAAGAAAGTTGAGACTATTCTCTGTGGAGAGGACAAGCCAAAGAGTATATTTGAAAGAAGTTTTCAAAATCACAAAGGGCCCAGACTGAATAAATTGGGAGAAACTGTTCCCATTTTTAAATAAGAAGGCAGAGAAATAAGATCATTTGCAAAACAATTAAACGTAGTGTGAGAGAAAAGCCTTAACATACTGAGTAATCAGGATCTGGAACACATTGTCTGGAAATGTGTGGGAGGCAGATTCATTTGATGCCTTCGGGAGACTGTTAGATGCTTATTTAAATAGAATCAATATTCAGGTTTATGGGGAAAAGGCAGGAGATGGCTTTAAAGCAACACGCTGATTCAAGAAGCTGGTCCAAACTCATAATGCTAAATGGCTTCTTCTGCACAGTCACAACTATATGGTTCTGTGATACACTTCAATCACACTCTGTATGCAGAATAACGATCGATTTCTAGGCAACAGATAAATAAAAGATTGGCGAGAAGTGTTGGAATCCTTGGTGTAATTAAACTACTTGAGCTTTATGTGAAATTTTAGTTTTAGAGTTTGTTCAGCAGAGATTGTTACCGAAGATGGTAACCAATACATGCGACTCAACAATCCATGATAAAATTAGATTTGACCATTTGCAGAGGTTAAAGTCACCAACTAATGGTGATTGGTAAAATAGCAGTCATTTTACTTTGAGCTGGTCCACAACATTCACCTTGATTATAACATGGTTTTTCTGCTCACTTCCCTCTTGAGATATAAATATGGATCCACTTTAACAAAGAAAAGTGACAGTCAACCCTGCTGTACAGGTATTTCAATCAACCTGCTGAAATAAACCTCCTGAGCAGCTGGGACTTGAACCTGGAACTTCTGTCCCTGAGGGAGGGGCACTACCAGTGCATCACAAGATGCACTTCATCTGTGATGTATGTTTGGCAATTTACTGCAATATTGTATGTTGATACAAGGTAGCAGTCTAAATTGAACTCCAATTGCATTTATTTTCCCTCTGGAGTTTAATATGCCAGGAATGGTTCCAGCAGCTATCAATTTATTGGCAGTTTCTCTCTTCCAAACACTGTTGGTGGATTTGGTACATGAACATTACTGCAAAATCACTTCAATAACAATAAATATGTAACAAGGAAGGTAATCCAATTAATCCAACTACCAAAGGCTCTATGTTGATCAGTGTGCGATGGAAGATCAAGATTCATTCATTTTCCGAGCTGGATTAGCTGTTATCGGCTGAGGCTGACTATCCCTGGGCTAGATAGAGAAAAATTGACCAATTCTCACACTGTTACACATTGATCCCAATATTGCACAGGGTTGACAGGAGAAGGCTGTTTATGTGACTGTAGGCCAGTGTCCAGTTACATACCACAGGGATCAGTGCTGGGTCCATTATTGTTCATGATAAATATAAATGACATTGCAGAGAATATGGGGATAAATAAGTTTTCAGCTGATATAGAAAATGATCAAGTGGTTAATAGTGAGGAAGAAGTTCTTAACTTACAGAAAGATACAGACAGGTAGATGGGTAGATAGCATTTAACCCTGAAAAGTGTGAGGTGATGCATTTTGGAAGATGTAACAAACCAAAGGAGTACTCGAATAATGGCAAAAAAACTAGAAGCTCCAAGGAGCAGAAAAACCTTGGGTTCTTGTCCACAGATCCCTGAAGGTGGCTGTAGTTAAGAAGGTATACAGGACACTTGTCTTTATCAGTCATGGTATAGATTATAAGAGCAGGGAGGTTATGTTGGAACAGTGCAGAACTTTGCAGAGATTTGAGGAAACATTTTTCACTTAGTGGGTGGTGGGAATGCATTGCCTGGGAGGGTAGCAGAAGGCAGGAAATCTCACAATCTTTAAAGAGTACTTGGATGAGCATTTCACAACATTCAAGGATATGGGCCAACTGCTGGATATGTTTGCACAGACTTGATGGGCCAAAGGGCCTCTACTGTGCTGTATGACTGCAGTATTGATGGAGCTGGACACAGCCCAGATTAGACAGAATGGACTCCTTGTTTCCTTGGGAGCTGATCTTCAGCTTCATGACCTTATGCACACAGCTCTCTGACAGACTGCCAAACCCACATTGGTGGGTAGGTGGAGGCTAAAGAAAGGGTGACATTGATCATCAATGATGGTGAACTAACAGTCCACCTTCAAACCTGAGCAAAGTAGTAGTGTCCCTACCTCACTGCCAAAAGATCCAGGTTCAAGTTCCACCTGTCCAGAAGGCATTGGATTAACATTAGGTAAACAAATGGATGAAAATGGAATAGTGTAGGACAGATATGCTTCAGATTGGTTCCACAGGGTGGTGGAACATCAAGGGCCAAAGGGCCTGTAATGCGCTGTAATGTTCTATGTTCTAGAAGGCTTGTAGTAATACGTCTGACCAAGTTGATTGAAGTACTCATGCTACAGAAGTTGCAGTTAACTGTCACTTTTTATTGGTGTAGTTAGTAGATGAAAAAAGACCATGGGTCATTTGGTGATGGGGAAACAAAAATATTCAGTTGTGTGTAAGAGCACTTCTGAATATATTAAAAACCTGAGTAACTATCTATCTAATTGACTTCAAAGAGAAAGAAAATTTCAGGGCTGGATTGATGGATGCAGTGTAAAGTGAGCTGCCAATTCTCTATCATCCATTTCTTGACGGGTATCCTCACCAGGGTAATTTTGACAGTGTGAAATGAAATGTGGAATTTTTTTACGTATTAAAGAGGCCTGACTGGGTAAAGATGGCAAATTATGTTCCACACAAGACTTAGTGAACCTGGGGGATTTTTTAATGGCAATCCATGCACATCACTGGTACCCACTTTTTATATTTTCTTATAAACCTGTTCAGGGATGTTATTACACACACCTGGAGCAGGTTGGATTTGAACCTGGGCCTCTCCTGGCTCAAACAAGGGACATTACCACTGCACCACAAGAACTCTAATATCTAACTTCTTTCCAGAATCATTTCATGAACAGTATTTAAATTCCCCAGATTCCTTGGGAAGAACTGGTCCAGTCCTCTGGACTACTGGTCCAGAAACATGATCACTATGCCACCTATTAATGAAAATTCTCTTTTGATAGTTTCTCAGTCCATGCTTTCGAAAGACTTTTCTTTGCTGGCTGATTGAGTGGAAGGAAGACTTTATTAACTTATAATGTTTTATGAAGTACCTGGTTTCTACTGCATATTTACAACTCCATTTGGAATACAACTTCTGCTAGTACTGTAGGCACTTGTTCCAATATTATAGGATCTTTTATTTCCTGTGATTTAAGTTATCGCGAGGCAAAAAATAATGTGTGGAGTTTGATGGACCTGCAGAGATCCATTGCATTTTTGCTGACTGTTTTTAAACAATAAAATATAAATAGACACCCCAATGATTTATGATGGACAATTATCTAACTTCAACAGGTTTATCTCTGGCACTCTTGGTTTTAATTGTTGGCGACTGGTGAACTGGCAAATTTCAAAGTATTGTTACTTTTTCCATCAACTCAACCTCAGGCACTCAATATTAATTACGTTAAACACTCCCAAAAATATTATCCAAACAAACAGCATTAAAACAGCACATATGACTGATCCAGAGTGATTTTCCCAGAGACCGTTAGCAGTGAGATTACAAAACAGCAGGAATGTAGGTTTTTAGATTACATTACTTACAGTGTGGAAACAGGCCCTTCGGACCAACAAGTCCACACCGATCCTCCGAAGAGCAACCCACCCAGACCCATTCCCCTACATCTAACACTACGGGCAATTTAGCATGGCCAATTCACCTAACCTGCACATTTTTGGACTGTGGGAGGAAACCAGAGCACCCAGAAGAAACCCACATAGACACGGGGAGAAGGTGTAAACTCCACACAGTCAGTCGCCTGAGGCAGGAATTGAACCCGGGTCTCTGAGGCAGCAGTGCTAACCACTGTGACACCGTGCAACCCACAGATTGTGACAGAGATTGTGGCTAATAATCACACAATAATATTATTCAATAGAGTCAGAAAATGTGAAGATCCCTCTACGTGTGTTTTACCATTCCACAGAGTACTCCATTTTTGAGCATGTTTAGAGTTATATTTCTAAATTCATTTAATTAGTTATCCCTGAGCCAAACAGATTACCTCGCCATTATCTCATTGCTGCTGTGGGAGATTTACCGTGTTTCCTCTGTATTTAATAGTAACTGCTTCAAATAGTATTTAAAAAGCTGTAAAGCATTTCAAGGCACCCTGAAGTCAGGAATGTTATTGAATAAATCACAGAATAACACAACAGTACAGCACGGAAAGAAGCCATTCAGCCCTTCAAGGTCTGTGCTGGATCTTTTGAACTGCAGTGCAGTTCATTTCACACTCCAGCTCTTCCCCCAAAACTGTGTATTTTTCTCTTCCCCTCTGTAAGTTCTCTCTTTTTCTTAATGATACACCTACAATTCAGAGTTTTGCTTTGTCAGGACGGAGAAGTGGAAACCGAACAGCAGGTTCAAGACCAAGTTTACTCCAGCTTTCGAACTATCTCATGACCAACTATTCCAAGGGAGTCCGCCCTGTACGAGATTGGAGGAAAACAACGACAGTGGCCATTGACGTCATGGTTTATGCGATCCTGAATGTGGTATGTACTCCCAACCTCTCTGAACTCTGCAACATGAATTCCTCTGTATTTAATAGCAGCTACATCAACATGTATTTCAAAGGCTGTAAAGTATTTCAAGGCATCCTGAGGTCAGGGATGTTATTGTATAAATCACAGAATAACATAACAGTACAGCACAGTAAGAGGCCATTCAGCCCCTCAAAGCACAATGGCTCAGTGGTTAGCACTGCTGCTTCAGAGCACTAAGGATCCAGGTTCAATTCTGGCCTCGGGTGACTGTCTGTGTAAAGTTTGCACGTTCTCCTTGTATCTGCATGGGTTTCCTTCGGTGCTTTGGCTCCCTCCCATAGTCCAAAGGTGTGCAGGTCAGGTAAATTGGCCATTCTAAATTGCCATAGAGTTTAGGGATATGTAGGTTACTTGCATTAGTCAGGGGAAAATGTAAAATAATAGGGGAGGGGAATGGGTCTGGGTATTCTTCAGAGGGTTGGTGTGGACTTGATGGGTCACTTCTGCCCCCATCACGGCCACTCCCACAACCACTTCCGCCCCTCACAATTCCTCATGCATCACACGTGACATCACTTCCGCCCCTCACATTATCGCTGATGCCACA
>NC_057744.1:5419191-5425582 GCF_004010195.1 Chiloscyllium plagiosum | reverse complement strand
AGCACTGTCCCCATGACTTGTCTGGACTTGTCCTACCTGCCTAACTCCTTTTCCACCTATCCACTCCACCCTCTCTTCCCTGACCTATCACCTTCATTTCCTCCCCCACTCATCCATTGTACTCTATGCTACTTTCTCCCCACCCCCCCCCTCCTCTAGCTTATCTCTCCACGCTTCAGGCTCTCTGCCTTTATTCCTGATGAAGGGCTTTTGCCCGAAACGTCGATTTCGCTGCTCCTTGGATGCTGCCTGAACTGCTGTGCTCTTCCAGCACCACTGATCCAGAAAAAGAAGAAAGTTGGGCCAAATGGCCTGTTTCCACACTGGAGGGATTCTATAAAACAAAATGGTGCTTCCTAAAATGACTGAAATTTTTCAATTGGCTTTTGATGAGTCTCCAAAGTGGTCTCTCATGATTAACTATTTCTGCTTCAACGTTTCCCTGGCTGACATGAAAGGGTATAGTATTGAAGTGATTCAGTTATTGAACTAGTAACCTGGAGAGTGCAAATTCTAATCTCCACCATATGAATTGGAATTCAGTGTTAAAAATCCAGAATTAAAAAGGCAAAACAGTCTTTTTTTAGAAAAGAAACACTAACCATAAGCTTGCATGCACTCACCTGGATCGCGGATGTACCTTAGGCATGGAAGCTTTGCATGCTTACACAGTCTGGCCTGCATGTGACTCCAATCCCAAACCAACAACTGCCCTTGTGATATGATATAGCAAACTGTTTAGTTCTAACCAGGGTTGGGTAAAAGCTGGCAGGTTGTGCTTGCAATATCTTACATACTTCTAAGAATGAAAACGTAGTCACAATGACATTTCCTGCTCTGTTCCCGGCTACTCAGAGGTTCCCAATCATGAGCCAACTACACCCCGCCCCCGAAAGGTTCCGGGAACTTAAAACCAAACCTTAACTAGCTCTCGGGAAGCTACACTTAACTAGCTCTCAGGAAACTACACTTTTGCCGCCTGCCCAATTCAGTTGCTCCCCCCCCCCCACCCCCTCCCAACTCTTCTAAACGTTCCAGGTAGATGCGAAGATTCCACCCTAAAGATCACTCCTTCCTTAGTCATAACTTTGGTTAATTATGTCATTTGTTTAATTTCAGGATGAGAAAAATCAAGTTCTAACCACTTATATCTGGTACCGACAGGTAAGAATGTGCAACTAACTTGTGATTGGGGCATTTTTGTTCAGTTTAATATGTAGAGATAAGGTAGATAGAAATTTACTTTAAGTCAGGAGTTCCATGTTTCATTCTGCCTGTTCCTCAATATTATGCTGTTCCTTTGCTTGCACATTTCACATCAACCTGATACAATTTGCCACATTCGGGAACTGTTTCAGCTCCACGGTGGCACAGTGGTTAGCACTGCTGCCTCACAGCGCCAGAGACCCGGGTTCAATTCGCTGTTCCTTTGCTTGCACATTTCACATCAACCTGATACAATTTGCCACATTCGGGAACTGTTTCAACTCCTTTTCCATAGCAAAAAGAAATCAACATCTACCACACCTGGTTCAACGTTTATGTTGACTTAATGATGAATCCGCTGTTGAAGCTGTAAAAGCCCATCTGTTTCATTCCTTTAGAGAGGAAATCTACCATTCTTACTGGGTCTGGTCTACATGTGACTCCAGATCCATAGTAATGCCACTGACTCCTAACTGCTCTTCGGTCAACTAGGGATGGGCAATTAAGGCTGGTCTAGCCAGTGACACCCACACCCCATGAAAGGAATTTAAAAATTAATACCTGTCACCAGGTATGAGATTTACCAAGCATCAGTTAAGTTACCCAAATGTACCCCAACAAAGTTGAATTCCCACATAGTCGGGATGCATACTCGAATTATCTGAATATTGAGTTCTATATCTTGTTAATCCAGCCCTTTGCCTAAATAGTAGGTAGAATATTTGCATGGAACAGTGCAAAGCCTCAGTCTAACAGATTCTGCAACCTCTTTTAGATTTGGACAGATGAATTCTTGATGTGGAATCCCAAGGACTTTGATGACATCAAACAGATATCAATTCCCACCGCAAACGTATGGATGCCAGACATTTTAATAAATGAATTGTAAGTAATCTTACCTTTAATAAAAACAGAGTGGGGGAAAGAGAAAGCTTGTATCTAGTGTGGGTATCAAAGATACTTTTGACTCAGACGGGTATTTTTGAATCCTGTCTCTCAAGGTTTCTAAGCTCTATTTTACTAAAGAAAGTTTGATCGCTTTTATTCGTTCAATTTCAATTTTTTTTCATCTTATGCTCAGAGAATATTTGTTAATGATTAAAGATTTTGTGACATTAAGATCTCAAAACTTGCACTATGATTTCACATTCCTTTCTTCCCACAAGATTTGGAGACAACTTTACCAATATTGAGGAGCAAGGTAGTTCTTAGAATATCTCAATTATCTTCAGCATGTTGATTTGATTTGACTTACTTTATTATTGTCACATTTACCTAGGTACAGGGAAAAGTTTTGTTTTGCGTGCAGTACTGGCAGATCATATCATACAAAGTGCATTAGGGTAATAGAACAGAGAGAGGAATACAATGTTACAACCGCAGTGCAGGTGCACAAAGAACAAGATCAACATTAAATATCAAATTTGAGAGGTCCATTCAGAAGTCTGATAACAGCAGGGAGGAAGCTGTACTTGAATGCATTGGTACGTGTGCTTAAGTTTTTGTATCTCTTGCCTGACGGAAGAGGTTGGAAGAGATTATAACCAGGTTGGGAGGGATCTTTGAGTAAGGTAAAAACAATGACTGCAGATGCTGGAAACCAGATTCTGGATCAGTGGTGCTGGAAGAGCACAGCAATTCAGGCAGCATCCGAGGACAGGCAAAATTGACGTTTCAGGCAAAAGCCCTTCATCAGGATCTTTGAGTAAGTTGACTGCATTCCCGAGGCAGTGAGACGTGTAGATGGGGGTCATTGGATGGAAGCTTGGTTTATGTGATGGTCTGGATTGTGTTCACAACTCTCTGTAGTTTCTCACAGTTGCAGAACAGTTGCCGTACCAAGTCATGATGCATCCGGATAGGATGCTTAGCAGGCAGGCTGCTCAATATAAGCACTGGGACTCAGGAACACCTTCTCTGACACCTTCTCCAGCTCGTTCATGAACTCTATAATTATCCCACTCGGGATTCTTGTACAATTTCACAATTTCCTGCTTTCACAATTGAATTTTATTTAATCAATGTGTTCAAAGATGTTATGGTACACAGGCCTTCAAGCTCGGTGGTATGGACACTACCCTGCACTACAAGAGCCCTCCTACTATCATTGTTCCACAAGTAGTGACAAAGCCTTTCTAGTTCTGAAATTCCCTCACTTGAGCTCTTCACTCAGCCCCTCCTCCAACACCTGCATTCTTCCTCCTCCTTTAAGGTGTTTCCTGAAGCATCTTTTTGACTCAGCCCACCTGTCCTACCTTGTCCTAGGAAGCACGTTTGGGCATTTTGCTGCATTATAGAAATGCTCTGAGTGGTAAAGAATTCTCACCTGCAGCTGCTACGCATAGATGCATGGAACTGAAGAATGGAGTAAAACTGGTTGGCACATCTATTCAGGATTTTCCCATAAGCCTCCAGCAGCCAGCTACAAAGTTGAATTGAGCTGATAGCAATGCATCAAGAGCGCACAATCCAACCTCACATATGCCTCATCTTGCCTATTTCATTTCACTCTATCACCCAATCCTTCTATCCTCATCTTTCCTTAAATGCAGCAATGCACCTCAACTAGTCCTTGTGGCCATATATTGAAACATGTATTTTCATGTAGTGTTGATGTAGGTAAATCACCGGATATCCCGTACGTCTACGTTGACCACGAAGGGCGAGTGAAAAACTACAAACCCATCCAAGTAGTTACCGCCTGCAGCCTGGATATCTACAACTTCCCGTTTGATGTCCAGAACTGCACATTCACGTTCACAAGTTGGCTACACAACAGTAAGTAACAGATGATGTTAAAAATTGAATTGAATTTATTGTCACGTGTACCAAGGCACTGTGAAAAGCTTTGTCTTGTGAGCAGTACAGGCAGATCACAGAGTTAAGTAGCATCGATAAGTAAATAATAGGTAAACAGCAGCAAAAGCAAAAACACAGGTACAGGCAAATGTTAAGAGTTTGTGAGTCCAGTCAGTATTCTAACAACAGTAGGGTAGAAACTGTTACGAAACTGGCTGGTGCTTACAATAGTCTTTAATTGCTGTGATCTGTGAGAATTTAGAGAAAGGGACAAGAGAAACATTTTTGACTCAAACTGAAGTGAAATATGAAGAGATGAGTCAAGGAAAACATTTGCACTGCGTCAAAACCCTCATGTAAATGGATCATTCCTGTCTAGTGTTGCGTTGTTTCTCACAGCAGGTACATTATGTACCTTAAAGGGTCATGTGCATGATGGCATCACCATGTCCTGGCCCGTGATATAAGGTCTCAGTCACCATCTTCCTGAGCTCTGTCCTTTTGCAGTATGGCAAGCTAAGGAAAGCATGCTGCAGTTTGTATGAGTTGCCAGGCTTGAGTCCAGACACACAAGTCCCTGTGCTTCTATGTAAATAGCAGGTGCTATAATAAAAGTTCAAAATAGTTCCTCAGGGCTATGTGACCCACACCTCATTTGTATGTTACGGGAGTTAAACTAATTATCACCTCTTGATGGTGGAAAATTCTTAACAATCATGACATCTCACACCATCTAGAACAGACGGAAAACTATTTCAGTTAAAATTCCCAAGACCACAGAGCAGTTTGGTATGTCAATGAACCTATAGCTGGTATGTCAATGAACCTATAGCTGGAAATACAGTGGAAAATAGGCTGACAATAGAAACATGAGCAACATCAAGAAGCAGGAAATTCAGCACTTTGAAATGTATTCCTCATGCTGTTGATCACCAAGCCTACCATGCATTTTCTCTGCTACGTTATGACAAACATTTATTATATTCTAGTCTTACAGTTGACTTTAAGCTATTTATTTATCACCTTACAGATAAGGCATCATGTTTCTATTATAAATTTTAAACTTACTTTCATTTGTTTAATTTCCTCTAGTCTTACGAGCTTGTCTTACTTTTAGTAAGATTCTGGGGAAAAAGCAAGAGATTTCACTACTTAATAATGATGCTCACTTCACAAGCCATTGCAGGCACAATGGGCCAAATGGCCGCCTTTCTGTACCAAAATACTTCTGTGATTCTTTTCTCCACTATGTTAACACTTTATAGAGCTTGATCTAGTTCCTCTTTTAACTGCTTTTCTAGACCATAATGCTTAATCGCCTTTCATCGTTCATAATAGATCACTTTACTTCTGGCTAAGCAAAATTTTCAACCACTTTTGTGAACCATTCAGTGAATGGGCGAGGACAACTGACCTTCTTCATGAATTCCCTGCCCGAAGGCAGGCCTGACCCGGAGCTCTGTGACTTGCACTGGGGCAGGTTCGGAATCTCCCCAGCTAGAACAGGAATAGAACACTCCATCATTGCCACCAATTTCAACCCCCCATCAGCCAACAAGCCCACAAGGAAGTCTGAGTTACTGTAGCAACATTCACATCTGACATGTAAGTGTAAATAAACACTTACATCTGGAACTTACTTCCAGTCTGAAACTGTAGATAGTGATAGCAAGTCTCTCTAACACATGACTAATCAGGAATCCTTCTTGCACTTGCCAGCTGCTATTGGCACATGTTGGAACGTTTTGTAGGTGATGATCAGCTTGTTTGATTTCATAGTGAATAGCCATCAAGTCCTGGAGTGGGAGTTTAACTTCAAACTTCTAGCTCATAGGCAGGGACGTTGCCACTGCACCTCATCATAAGGATGAATAAGGATTTCAAATGTGTCTACTATTAAAAAAGAACAGAGAAAACATTACACCCATAGGTGTGACTAGTGTGTGTTATAAATAAGACACGAGCTGAAAATGTGTTGCTGGAACAGCGCAGCAGGTCAGGCAGCATCCAGGGAACAGGAGAATCGACGTTTAGGGCATAAGCCCGTCTTCAGGAATGAGGAAAGTGTGTCCAGCAGGCTAAGATAAAAGGTAGGGAGGAAGGACTTGGGGGAGGGGCATCGGAATGTGATAGGTGGAAAGAGGTCAAGGTGAGGGTGATAGGTCAGACTGGGGTGGGGGCGGAGAGGTCAGGAAGAAGATTGCAGGTTAGGAAGGCGGTGCTGAGTTCGATGGATTTGACTGAGACAAGGTGGGGGGAGGGGAAATGAGGAAACTGGTGAAACCCGCGTTCCTGCCTTGTGGTTGGAGGGTTCCTAGGCAGAAGATGAGGCGCTCTTCCTCCAACCATCATTTTGTTGTGGTCTGGCGATGGAGGAATCCAAAGA
>NC_057744.1:5408012-5418707 GCF_004010195.1 Chiloscyllium plagiosum | reverse complement strand
GGTGATAGGTCAGACTGGGGTGGGCGCGGAGAGGTCAGGAGGAAGATTGCAGGTTAGGAAGGCGGTTTCCTCATTTCCCCTCCCCCCACCTTGTCTCAGTCAAATCCCTCGAACTCAGCAGCGCCTTCCTAACCTGCAATCTTCTTCCTGACCTCTCCGCGCCCACCCCAGTCTGACCTATCACCCTCACCTTGACCTCTTTCCACCTATCGCATTTCCAACGCCCCTCCCCCAAGTCCCTCCTCCCTACCTTTTATCTTAACCTGCTGGACACACTTTCCTCATTCCTGAAGACGGGCTTATGCCCAAAACGTCGATTCTCCTGTTCCCTGGATGCTGCCTGACCTGCTGCGCTGTTCCAGCAACACATTTTCAGCTCAGATCTCCAGCATCTGCAGACCTCACTTTCTCCTATAAATAAGACATAATGGCAAAGCTTTCTTGTGTGACCATTGTGGAAGAACACTTATATTTACTACACATGCTGCTGGTGATGTTATTAAATTATAGAGTCACATAGTCATACAATATGGAAGCAGACCGTTCAGTCCAACAGACCATGCCGATCATAATTCCAAACTAAACTACACCCATCTGCCTGCACTTGACCCATATCCCTCTAACATTTCTTATTCACGTACTTGTCTAAATTTCCTTTAAACATTGTAACTGTACCCGCATCCACCACTTCGTCTGGAAGTTTATTGCACATACGAACCACTCAGTGTGTAAAATATCTGCCACTCACATCTTTTTTAAATCTTTCCCCTCTCACCTTAAAAATAAGCCACCTAGTCGTGAAATCTCCATGCTCAGGAAAAGACACCTGCCATTCACCTATACCCGTCATTATTTTATAAACCTCTAAAAGGTCACCTCTTAACATCCTATGCTCTAGTGAAAAACATTCCAGCCTATTCAGCTCCCCCTCTCTTTTTAACTCAAAGTTGAACTTCAGGCAAACACTTAGTTAGCAACATTGGAAGAAAAAAATCATTGGATGACATAGTTCAGATAGTTCAAAGCTGTGCAGGAGGGATAAGTAAATAAATGTCATTAAGAAGGGAAACTTTGCTCTTCATTGAAGGCACTTAAAACTCAGGTAATTAGGTTATTCAATATGTATTTGGTTATGTTGCAAAATAAAGTACAGAATGTTTAAGCCTATCCTTCAGATTTAGATTTAATTCAATGCCACAAATTAACTGCTTGCAGTTGAATGTGTGCAAGGGAAGAAATTTTATTATTTGATAATTTTAATTCTATTAAAATGTTACATAAATGGCCAACATTTATGCACCAACACAATAGTTGTGGAAAGCTTGACATTAATTTATTTTTCTAGAAAAGTTATGAAGTAATCCATGACAATGCTGATGGGATTTGCTTGTCATGCATATTCTGTTAATTATGTTATAATTTATTAATTATGTTATAGTCATTCTAGTACATTGACTAAATTAATTACGTACTGTAAATTTAATTAACTTTACTAGATTAGCTCATTTCAACCCCTAACTTGTTTTTGTTGGCAACAATCAGTTCTTTTTTCTGACTGTTTCTGACTCATAGAGTCACTCAACAGAAACACCAGGTTTGGAGAATTTTCTGTCAGAATGAAAAATTCAATAAGCCAGAAGAGAATTAGAGAACCTGCATTGGCATAGCGCCTTTCAAAACCTTTAAAGTAATTGAAGCACTTCTGAAGCAAAGGTGGCTGTCATAATTTAGGAAACACAGCAGTCAGTTTGTAAATAGGATTCATCATACTCAAGTCTAAAGATCATACGCACTCCTATTCATCGTGTTCTTCATCTCCTGATACATACTAATAAATAAACAGCAAGGTCCCAGTTGCACCTGTGGGATTGGTTAACAAATAGGTTAGCTCATCCATCAAGGAAATTAGTGGCAGTGTTACAAAATGGGAGAACTTGTCCACATATCTGTTTGGTTCCTCACATCAGAAAGTCTCAATCTTATGATGCATAACCGCACCCACTTCAAGGTGTACCACAACACTGTTCACCAGTTACTAACTGTTCCTTGACCTAATTGACTCCAGGTCAATTCTTATCCTTTCATTAAACTTCTCCATTTCTCATCCTTTCCTATATCTGTGATTTTTTTTCCAGCCCTGCATCAGTCTAAGATCACTATATTCCTTCAGTTAAACCTCCCTGACTCTCAGCTGCCCATCCTTTCAGCAGTCTGGGCCCAATGCTCAGGAATCCCACCATAGACCTTTCCTCCTCTTCACCTTTCTCTTCTTCTTAATGATGCTTCTTAAAAGCTACCTCTTTGCCTGTGCTTTTGGCCAACTGCCCTTACATCTTATTTCGTGGCTTTGTTTGTTATATAGCACTTCTGTGAAATGTCTAAGCACCTTTTATTAATTGACACTCTATATAAATTTAAGTTATTGTAGTGTTATATTCTAAAATGAGTATGCAAGTTGCCCGACTGTTTTGCTTTAATATTTCCAGTCCAAGATATTAATATCTCCCTGTGGCGATCTGCTGAACTTGTGAAATACGACAGAAGTGTTTTCATGAATCAAGGTGAATGGGAGCTTCTTTATGTCGACACCCAGTTCAATGAGTTTAACCTTGAACGAGGATTGTCTGTGGGCTATGCAGAAATGCGCTTTTTTGTAAGTTCTTCTTGCTTAATACTTTATGATTAGCTTTTGGTCTTTATAAGGGAGGCAGGGGATAGTGGTAATGTCACTACAGCCAATAACCTCAGATTAAAGTTCTGGGGAGATAAGTTCACGTCCCACCATATTAGACAGTGAATTCAATTTTTTTTAAATCTTGAATGGAAAGCTAGCCTAAAGATAATGGTGCAATCACTGTTGATTGGTGTAAACATCTGGTCAGCACCTCTGTCTTAACCTCTCTTCATAAAAGAAACAGGAAAAAAAAACCTCTTAAAGTCATAGTATCATCACACAAGAAAGAGTTCGATGCAGTTCTGAGTGGTAAAGGCACCAAAGAGGGGACTAATGAGGAGAAAGAGAGAACAGGGGAGTGATGTTGGTTTATCACCCATGAGTGGATCAGGCTGAAAGGGCCAAATGACCTTCTCTGGCTCCTATTTTCTATGTCTTTATGTTTCATGGGGAAAAGAGGTTGAGATATCTTTGAAGTCAGGAACATAGGAACATGAGGTGATCACTTAGTCCCTGCAGCCAGTCCCATCATTTAATTAGATCATTCACCTATGATCTAATTCCACATTCCTGCCCTAACCCATTTGATTAACAAAAGAAAACCTGTTGATTTCAGATTAAAAAAATTAACTACTGATTTAACATCTATTTCCATTTGCAGATATCAAATTTACATCATATGTAAGTGCACCAAATCTTTATTCCAGTAAGATCCAGCTGTAATTTTTAAGTATGTCTATCCATCAATTCCCACTAATATCTGAAAACCTCAGTTAAATCAATCTTTGCCTTCCCAATTCCACCAATACTACCCTAGTTACTGTAGTCTTTTCTCATAACCTAACCCTTGAAGTCCAGTAATCATTCAGGTAATCATTAAGAGGAACAAGAAGATGGGGTACTGGGCTAATGGTCGGATACTTGGTAGTGTGGATGAGCAGAGGGATCTTGGTGTCCATGTACACAGATCTTTGAAAGTTGCCACCCAGGTAAATAGTGCGGTGAAGAAGGCATATGGTGTACTGGCTTTTATTGGTAGAGGAATTGAGTTCCGGAGTCCTGACGTCATGTTGCAGTTGCATAAGACTCTGGTGCGGCCACATCTGGAGTATTGTGTGCTGTTTTGGTCGCCATACTATAGGAAGGATGTGGAGGCACTGGAACGGGTGCAGAGGAGGTTTACCAGGATGTTGCCTGGTATGGTAGAAAGATCGTATGAGGAAAGGCTGAGGCACTTGGGGCTGTTTTCATTGGAGAAAAGAAGGTTTAGTGGTGACTTGATAAAGGTGTACAAGATGATTAGGGGTTTAGATAGGGTTGACCATGAGAACTTTTTTCCACGTATGGAGTCAGCTATTACGAGGGAGCATAGCTTTAAATTAAGGTATGTATAGGACAGATGTTAGGGGTAGATTCTTTACTCAGCGAGTCGTGAGTTCATGGAATGCCCTGCCAGTAGCAGTGGTAGACTCTCCCTCTTTATAGGCATTTAAACTGGCATTGGATAGGCATATGGAGGACAGTGGGCTAGTGTAGGTTAGATGGGCTTGGATCAGCGCAACATCGAGGGCCGAAGGGCCTGTATTGCACTGTATTTTTCAATGTTCTACGTTCTATGTTCTATGTAAAGTCAATGTCTTTCCTAATTCCAAATTCCTGTCCGGAAGAAGGGTCACTGAATTTGAAACGTTAACTCTGCTTTCTCTCCACAGATGCTGCCAGACCCGCTGACTTTTTCCAGCAATTTCTGTTTTTGTTTGCTTCATATATTTCCTAATGATTGGCACTGAGATCTGACCAGAGTTCAGCCGGTTTAACTAGAGTTTTGTGCAGCTTTCACATAACTTTAGCTCATGATATCTTCATGACAATCTTTCTCTCTTGCTCTACCTTAGCTCGTCATTCGAAGACGTCCTTTGTTCTATGCGGTTAGTTTGCTGTTACCCAGTATCTTCCTTATGGTCATGGACATCATTGGGTTTTATTTGCCTCCGGACAGTGGGGAGAGAGTGTCATTTAAAATTACTCTTCTTCTGGGGTATTCTGTTTTCCTTATCATCGTGTCTGACACTCTTCCGGCCACAGCTATCGGCACTCCACTGATAGGTAAGTAGGGACGTCTTCCACTTGTGACTTTGACTGTATTCTGTGTTTGGTTAAATACTGAATGTTGGACATGAAACCTTTTCAAGAGAAAACCGGCATTAGAAATTGTATCCTGGAAACAAAGACCTACTGATCATAGAGTTGTTATAGGTCAGAAGGAAGCTATTTGGCCCATCAAGACCATTTCATAACAAATCCCACAGCTAAGCAATCCCAAGAGGGAAAATGACAAATAAACAGAAATAGATTGATGAGGGAAGAGTTAATTAATAGTTAACACAAACGGGGAAGGTCATAGCTACTTAACTACGTTGTCTAATCATTGGTACAAGTACAGCCTACATAAAAACAGCAAAGAGGAGTCCTGAAGAAGAGTAATATTAGACTCGAAAGGTTGTCATGGTTACTCTCTCTCTACAGATGCTGCCAGCTCTCGTGAGTTTCTCCAGCAATGTCTACCTTTATTTCATATTTCCAGCATCCCTCAGTGTCCTACATACAAACCCCATAGGTTTCTTTGAAGAGGTGACGAGACAGGTCGATGAAGGTCGAGCTGTGGATGTGGTGTATATGGACTTCAACAAGGCATTTGATAAGGTTCCCCATGGTAGGCTCATTCATAAAGTCAGGAGATATGGGATACAGGGAGATTTGGTTGTCTGGATTCAGAATTGGTTGGCTGACAGAAGGCAGAGAGAGGTTGTAGATGGAAAGTATTCTGTCTGGAGGTCAGTGGTGAGTGGTGTTCCTCAGGGCTCTGTTCTTGGGCCTCTGCTCTTTGTAGTTTTTATAAATGACTTGGATGAGGAGGTTGAGGGGTGGGTTAGTAAATTTGCCGAAGACACAAAGGTTGGAGGTGCCGTTGATAATATTGAGGGCTATTGCAGGCTGCAGTGCAACATAGACAGGATGCAGAGCTGGGCTGAGAAATGGCAGATGGAGTTCAACCTGGATAAATGCAAAGTTATGCATTTAGGAAGGTTGAAGTTGAATGCTGAATATAGGATTAAAGACAGGATTCTTGGCAGTGTGGAGGAACAGAGGGATCTTGGTGTTAAGTGCATAGATCCCTCAAAGTTGCCACCCAAATGGATAGGGTTATTAAGAAAGCGTATGATGTTTTGGCTTTCATTAGCAGGGGGATCGAGTTTAAGAGCTGCGAAGTTTTGCTGCAGCTCTACAAGACCCTGGTGAGGCAACACTTGGAATATTGTGTCCAATTCTGGTTGCCCTTTTATAGGAAAGATACGGAGGCTTTGGAGATGGTGCATAGAAGTTTTACCAGGATGTTGCCTAGACTCGAGAGCTCATCTTACAAAGAGAGGTTGATTAAGCTTGGACTTTTCTCTCTGGAGAGAAGGAAAAAGAGAGGTGACCTGATCGAGGTATACAAAGTAATGAGAGGCATGGATAGAGTCAATAGCCAGAGACTTTCTCCCAGGGCAGGATTGACTGGCACGATAGTTTTAAGATAGTAGGAGGAAGGTATAGAGGAGACGTCAGAGGTAGGTTCTTTACGCAGAGAGTTGTGAATACATGGTATGCGTTGCCAGCTGTGGTGGTGGAAGCAGAGCCACTAGGGACATTTAAGTGACTGGTGGACAAGCACATGGATAGCAGTGAATTGAGGGGTGCATAGGTTAGGTTATCTAATTTTAGATTAGGAATAATCCTCGGCATAACATCGTGGGCCAAAGGGCCTGTTCTGTGCTGTACTTTTCTATGTTCTATGTTCTATGTTTGGATTACAAATCTATATTTTGTCACCCATCTGCTTAATTTTGAGTGCCATGGAATTCTTCAGGAACCGTGTCTCTGTCTAGCCTCAGCCAATTTTAAAATGTGTGAGAGCCTTCTGATTTTCTGATTCAGAGTGGCTCCACTGATGTGGACATTTACCTTGAATGTTCAGTGGGAGAAGATGGACTTGTTCAGCTTAGAACAAAGGAGATTGAGGGGATATTTGATAGAGATATATAAGATTATGGCAGATTTAGATAAAAGACAAAGAAAAAAAATTCCCATTAATTGATGGAACAAAATCAAGGGTTGTCAGATTTAGGATTCTGCCTAAGGCATGCATGGGGAGGATGTGAAGAAGGATTTTTTTAAGCAATGAGTGGTAACAAACTGGGCCTCTCTGCCTGTGAGGATGGGAAGGTGGAGATGATGTATGAATTGAGGGAAATAAATCATCAGGACTATAGGGAGAGAGCAGGGGAATAGAACTCAACAATTTGCTCTCCAGACAGCCAGCATTGGCTTTATGGACCAAAGTCTTCCTCCAGTGCCACAATGATCCTACTGAAGGACTGAAAGAATTAGCCTGGTGCTGACACAGGCACATCTTTGTTTCCTCTTGCTCTCTAATCAAACCACAAAGGACTACATGATAAATTTAAAGCATATGAAACAAATCAGAAAATCAGAAGGCTCTCACACTACCATTTTAAAATTGGCTCCATCATTCATCATTAATACTAGTCAGAAATAAAATATTTGAGTATCCCCTATTTTCTCACAATGGGGGCTCCATTGCAGTCAATGACTGCCTTTACTTACCTCATTTGTGCATCCTTCACACATAGCTAATGAAATTATCACTCTGCTTTCAGAGGGAGACATTGTTGAAGTTTCAGTCTTGAGTTTGGTTTGCTGCAGTCCATGTTTTAATGTGGACTATGCAGCCTATATATGCATAAAGCTGTTTAACTATAGTCCTTTCACTGTTTTTGATCTGAAAACATCAAATGCTGGAGGTCACAGCAGGTCAGGTAACATTCATGGAGACAGAGCAAGCTAATGTTTCGAGGCTCAAAGACACCTCATCAGAGTTGATGAAGTGTCATCTAGACTTGAAATGTTAGCTTGCTCTCTCTCCATGGATCATAGAATCCCGACAGTGTGGAAATAGGCCATTTGGCCTCACAAGTCCACACCGACCCTCTGAAGAGTAACCCATCAGACCCATTCCCCTACCCTATTACTCTACATTTACCCTGACTATACACCTAACCTACACATCCATGAACACTATGGGCAATTTAGCATGGCCAATTCACCTGACCTACACATCTTTGGATTGTGGGAGGAAACCGGAGCACCGAAATGAAACCCACACAGACATGGGGAGAACATGCAAACTCCACACAGCCAGTCGCCCAAGGCTGGAATCGAACCCGGTTCCCTAGCTATGAGGTAGCAGTGCTAACCACTCAGCCACCATGCTGCTGCCTGACCCGATGCGATCTCCAGCATTTGTTGTTTTTAGTACAGATTTCAGCGGCTGCAGTAAGTTGCTCCGACATTGTTTTGAGTTTTACCGGCAGCCACTTTCTGCCTCCAACTCATTGACACTGCTCAGTCAAAAAGTGTGGTGTTGGAAAAGCACAGTCGGTCAGGCCGCATCCGAGGAGCAGGAGTGTCGACGTTTCTAGCATAAACTCTTCATTAGGAATGTGAGCTTATGCTCGTAACATTGACTCTCCTGCTCCTCGGATGCTGCCTGACTGGCTTTGCTTTTCTAGCACCACACGTTTTGACTCGGATCTCCAGCAACTGCAGTCCTCACTTTCTCCTGTCACTGCTCAAAGGTTCACTTTCATGCTTAATGGTTGATTATATCAGTAACCAAATTCTATTCTTCTCTCCCCTTGCCCCCTCCCCATTCCAGGTGTATACTTTGTGGTTTGCATGGCTCTGCTGGTGATCAGCCTGACTGAGACCATTCTCATTGTGCGACTGGTCCACAAGCAGGACCTCCAGCCACACGTGCCAGAGTGGGTGAAGAGTCTGATTCTGGACAAAGCCACGGTCTTGCTCTGTCTCCGCAACAAGACTCAGTTCCACTCCATGCATCGCCACAGTGGAACACCAGATAATGCCAGGGACAGAAAGGGCAGCACGGGTAGGTGAATGAATGCCAGGGCAAGCTGGGGTAAAGTTTAGCAGAAATGCCACAGAGGGGCACCTGGCCCTGTGAAATATGAAATTGATGGCCAGTGAAGACTAATTGATACATCAAGACTGACTCATGCATCCTGACAGCTAGTGCACCTTGGGGATGTCCTGAGTTATGGATGGTGTGATATAAATGGAAAGGCCTTTGTTTAACTTTTGCAGGTCAGGGTCTCACATTATGTTTTAACACCTGAGCTACATGGATTGTGGGACACTTAAAGAGTCCCCCCAGCAGCAGTTGGCATTTGCACAACACCTGTAACATCTGCTTCTCAGGCAGGTTATCGAGGAGAAAATTTGACTCTGGGCCCCATCAGGAATTGGTAATCCAAAACTTGGCCAAAGAGGTAGACTTCAAAGAATGGCTTAAAGAAGGAGAGAAGGGTTTGGAGATTTAGGGAGAAAATTCCATCTTCGGGGCTTAGGTGGCTGAAGGCATGGCCACCCAGTGGAGGGATGATAAAAATTGGGAATGCTCTAGAGGCAAGCATTGGAAGAATGCTGATATCTCAGAGGGTTGTAGGGCCAGATTAGATTACAAAGTTAAGGAGGAGTTGTGGCCATAGATGGATTTCAAACAGAGAAACTGTGATTTCTTTCTTTGTCTGTATCTTGACAGTGCAGCTGAATCACTTTGCCTGTGAGAATGGGACAGACTGCGAGAAACCAATTAGCTCCAGCTTACCTCAGGCAGACTCACTCCTCACTGTGGACAACATCCTGCACGAGATCTCAGCAATTCGCCAATTCCTAGAGAAGAGGGATGAGTGCAGAGATATCGCCAAGGAATGGCTGCAGATTGGGTATGTTTTGGACGTACTCCTTTTCCGTGTATACCTAGTGGCTGTCCTGGCCTATGGGATCAGCCTGGGTACTCTGTGGTCCATTTGGCAGTACTCTTAAGTCAACAACACAACAGACTGTACACCTGCTCCACCTGATGCAGTATAAATGCATAACTTGCTTTATCCCTGATGTAATGCTGAGTTTACACAACAGAAATATGCCATTGGAGCTCAACAGGCTCATTGCTAGCTCCACATAAACCAACTTGCACCCTCTTCATCCAGCCCTGTGAATGTCACCTTCTATTCCTCTCCCTATAACACACTTCCCCTTACGTACTCCTATGATTTGATTTTAAAAAATTCAAAATGTTTTCTGCAATCTCTGACACATGGATTCATATGCCTTTTCTGCATTAACAGGAAACATTTCTACTTATGCAACTCCAGCCCCCCACTCCCAACCACCCCCCCAACTCCGCTCCCCTCACCCCTCCCCCATTATGGCTATAGTGGAATTAAAGTATAATCTCAACACCGTCTATTAAATACAGGTTCATTTTAGGTCCCCACAGAAGATTCTAGTCAGCCCCTCTGAGCTCTCTGTCCTTGTTCTCCCTGTGTAATAATTTTTATTTCACATGTATTTCATGAATGTTGATGATATTATAAGCTCTGTAGGAAGGTCTTTCCTCTTCCCAATCAGATGTCTTTCATATTCTAAGCAGCATAAAATGTACTTCCCTTAGCTCTTAATCATGATCATTCCTGCATAACATTTATACAGTTACTCTTTGAGGAGAAAGTGAGGTCTGCAGATGCTGGAGATCTGAGCTGAAAATGTGTTGCTGGAACAGCGCAGCAGGTCAGGCAGCTTCCAAGGAACAGGAGAATCGACGTTTCAGGCATAAGCCCTTCTTCAGGAATGAGGAAAGTGTGTCCAGCAGGCTAAGATAAAAGGTAGGGAGGAGGGACTTGGGGGAGAGGCGTTGGAAATGCGATAGGTGGAAAGAGGTCAAGGTGAGGGTGATAGGTCAGACTGGGGTGGGGGCGGAGAGGTCAGGAACAAGATTGCAGGTTAGGAAGGCGGTGCTGAATTCGATGGATTTGACTGAGACAAGGTGGGGGGAGGGGAAATGAGGAAACTGGAGAAATCTGAGTTCATCCCTT
>NC_057744.1:5385428-5407914 GCF_004010195.1 Chiloscyllium plagiosum | reverse complement strand
TTGGAAATGTGATAGGTGGAAAGAGGTCAAGGTGAGGGTGATAGGTGAGACTGGGGTGGGGGCGGAGAGGTCGGGAAGAAGATCCTAGGTTAGGAAGGCGGTGCTGAATTTGATGGATTTGACTGAGACAGGGTGGGGGGAGGGGGAAATGAGGAAACTGGTGAAATCCGAGTTCATCCCTTGTGGTTGGAGGGTTCCTAGCCGTAAGATGAGGCGTTCTTCCTCCAACCGTCGTTTTGTTGTGTTCTGACGATGGAGGAGTCCAAGGACCTGCATGTCCTTGGTGGAGTGGGAGGGGGGATTGAAATGTTGGGCTACAGGGTGGTTGGGTTGGTTGGTCCGGGTGTCCCAGAGGTGTTCTCTGAAACGCTCCGCAAGTAGGCGGCCTGTCTCCCCAATATAGAGGAGACATTGGAGACATTGCGGTCCTTGAAGAAGGAGGCCATCTGTGTTGTGCGTTTTTGGAACTGGTCCTCCTGGGATCAGATGCGGCGGAGTCGAAGGAATTGGGAGAATGGGATGGCGTTTTTACAGGGGGCAGGATGGGAGGAGGTGTAGTCCAGGTAGCTGTGGGAGTCGATCGGTTTTTAGTAGATGTCTGTGTTGATTCGGTCGCCTGAGATAGAAATAGAAAGGTCGAGGAAGGGGAGGGAGGAATCTGAGACTGTCCAGGTGAATTTGAGGTCGGGGTGGAAGGTGTTGGTGAAGTGGATGAACTGTTCAACCTCCTCGTGGGAGCACGAGGCGGCGCCGATACAGTCATCGATGTAGCGGAGGAAAAGGTGGGGGGTGGGGCCAGTGTAGTTGCGGAAGATGGACTGTTCCACATATCCTACGAAGAGGCAGGCAGAGTTGGGGCCCATGCGGGTGCCCATGGCTACTCCTTTCGTTTGGAGGAAGTAGGAGGATTAGAAAGAGAAGTTGTTCAGGGTGAGGACCAGTTCAGTCAGTCGAAGGAGGGTGTCAGTAGAAGGGTACTTGTTGGTACGACGGGAAAGGAAGAAGCGGAGGGCTTTGAGTCCTTCGTGATGGGGGATGGAGGTGTACAAAGACTGGATATCCATGGTGAAGATAAGGCGTTGGGGACCGGGGAAGTGAAAATCATGGAGGAGGTGGAGGGTGTGGGTGGTGTCCCGAACGTAGGTGGGGAGTTCTTGGACTTAGGGGGATAGGACCATGGATCATCCAGCAATTCTATGGAGTTCACTAATGAACTGAATAATAGGTGAATCCAATTGTGTCAATTTTCCATTCAGACTATGTCTTTTAATATTCAATAATCCAGAAGATGGAACATAACTCCATTATTCATTCTACAAAAAGGTGAGACATTCCTTTTTGTCTCAGTGGTGATTTGCCCAAAGCTAATCTGATATGATTGAGTACACTGCCTCTCCTGAACTGATATCTTATTGAAGCCTCAAAGCAATAGTAGGCAGTTTAAAAGACTGTTGTTCCACACAATTTTATCATGATTTGATCGACAGGATCAGTTAAAACAATTATCATGAATGTTGGTGATATTGGAAACACAATCTCTTCTCATTCAGATCTCTTCCATATTACAGGCAGCACAAAGTATACTTCCCATAGTTTCATGAGGTTTATTTGAAATCACAGCCCCTTCATCACCTATTGACCTCTAACCTGGTGTCGTGTGATTTCTTTGTCCACCCCAGTCCAACACCAGCACCTCCACATCGTCATTAGCTCTTAATCATGATCATTCTCATCTGAGTTTTCTTTCCATGACCCTGGTACTATAATATAGGGGATGATATTAGCATAATGTCACTGGACTAGATCATAATATTATTAGTGGACAAGTCAGATTCCCCAGTCTGAAATCTGGCTTGCTAGATTTTCTTTACAAACTCTGGCCTACATGTGACTCCAGACTCACAGCAATGCTGTTGATTCTTAACTTTATCTGCAATAGCCGAGCAAGCCACTCAGTTCAGGCATGTTTACAGTTGAGCAGCAAATGCAAGCCTTGCTCGTAATGTCCACACCATGAAAGGTCTATTAAAAAATCTGACTGACTTCCTTGAATACACCCTAACTGTGCTGAAACTCGGAGTCATTTCTGTATCTCCTGCTTTAACTCTGGATCTTTCTCACCTCCCTCCAACAATCAGCAGCATCATGACTACCAAATGTATCCACAGTGTGGTCACAGTGAACTCATACATTGCATTTGGTGCTTCACCTTCAAAAACAACAGAAAAGTTTTAACTTGACACAAAATCCGCAGAGAACTTAATTCACAACTATTGCTGAAAGTTATTAAGTTAACAAAATATGATAACATAATTTTTTATTTTATCTAAATTAGTAAATACAGATAAAAGATATTTATAAAGTCAACTTTGACCATTAAGGTTGCACATTACAGGCTTGAAGATTTCTCTTTCCAAGGTGGAGGGGTTGAAAATTTGAAGTAAGTAAGTATCTGTAAAGGCTTCTGTACATAGAACATAGAACTGTACAGCACAGGAAGGGGCTCTTCAACCCAGAGTGTTGTGCCAAATGTGACTCCAAATTAAACTAATCTTTTCAGCCTGACCTTGATCCATATACCTCCATTCCTCGTGGCGGTATATGGATCAAGGCCTGTTGATCCAGAGACCCAAATAACGTATTGAGGTCCTAGGTTCAAATCCTGCCACAGCAGATGGTGGAACTTGCATTCAATAAAAATCTGGAATGAAGAGTCTAATGATGACCATGAATCAATTGTTGATTGTCAGAAAAACCCATCTGGTTCACTAATGTCCTTCAGGGAAGAAAACCGCCATCCTTACCTGGTCTGGCCTCCATGTGACTCCAGACCCACAGTAAAGTGTTTGACTCTTCACTACCCTCTGGGCAATTTGTGATGGGCAATAACGCCCTCATCACATGAATTAATTAATTTTTAAAAATTGGAATTCCATGTCTTCTTCCAGTCTCCTGTTTACCTTAGGAGTTATTGAATTCTCTGATCTTGAAAAGGGCTCCTTTTGTTATCTACAGGTCAATTAAATCACAGATGACTCCTTTTTCTGCCTTTCTTGGTCTGTCTGCTTTTGGCTAAAGGTGTATAAATGGGAATTGTCATATAACATATGGCAGCCATTTTTATATGCTGTGTCTATTATGTAAAAGGTCAACTTAATCTTCTTTATGCAATGTCTTGATTTCATGGTTGTAACAGTTGGGATTTTAAAAGACCCAAGTTTGACGTAACTGAACTGCACATTATTGATTTGTCCCGGGTTCGCTCACCTCCTTGACTACGCCCTGGACTACGCCCCTTCACGTTTGACTTTAAAAAGAATGAAGTTTCCTGGCATTAAAGACATATCATTTAGATTACTTTCTCAAAGAACTTTGCAGTCCAAGATTCATCTTCGAGTGTATTGGATTGACTTTTCTGAATGAATTGGTACTCGAATCAACCTCTTGTAACAATGTTCTGATCAAATGTATTGCAACCTTTAATCAGCTTGATGCAGGTACCCTGCTGTAAATGTACAAATATATTAAAATAAAACACACGACTGAATGAAAGTAGCCTCTGTGTATTTATATGCAATATCAATGCTCACATGATTTATATGACAAGCTAACAATCATGAATAGACTTAACCTGCAAAATATTCAAATTGTGTTTCTGCTGCTTCCTAAGTTCAGACTCTTTGCTTGGGAGAGTGGTCTCAAGGTCAGGATTTCACGAAATCAGGATTTTAATAATTTGCTTTAATGGAGAGTTTATGAACTCATTTTCCTACTCAGCTCTGTGAGAATATTCAATTATAAAATCAGCTAAATGGATGTCTGCATGATTGATTAATTTGAGATCATTTAACAGTACAGCCTAGTACTTCACTCATCGCATGTTGATATCTCCATAGGGTTAGACAAAGTTTAAAAACCACACAACAGCAGGTTATAGTCCAAGTTTATTTAGAAGTACTAGCCAGACCACTCAAAACATTCTTGAGCAGACAGCCCCAGACCATAACTTTGCGATTTGTTTCAGTAAGTGTACAGTGAAAATTACCCAGAGTAAGATAACTAGGTTGACTACTAGATTTTAAAACAGACAAAACATTTATTCACAAAAGTACACAATGAAACACAAAGAACAGAATAGAGAACTCAACCTATTCAGCTAGACTTAATTATGCTGTTCCGAATAATCACAACAGAATCCTCTGAACTTGGTTCTTCCTTCTGTGCTGTAATCATTAACACCTTCTTCTCTTGTTTTCCTACCCTATCAAAATACATTTTCAGCATATTCACATGACACGCTCTGTGAGATTTCTTCCTGTCTGGAATCCTTATCAAGTAGTTCTCCTCATTCAATTTCTTCTCAATTTGATAAGGTCCATTAAACCTTGCTTTTAAAGGCTCACCTGTTACTGGAGATAACACCAATACCTTATCCCCAATCGCAAAATTGTGAATTTGCGATTTCTTATCCACTTCCTATTTCATTGTATGTTGTGATACTTTTAAATGTTGTCTAGCCAACTCTCCAGCTTTATTTAATCGTTCTCTAAAATTTGACACATCGTCCAAATGGGTGCTCTCAGAATTCTGACTTATTAATTTCTTCTTCATCAATTTTAACAGCCCTCTTACTTCATGCCCAAAAATTAATTCAAACGGATTGAATTTGGTTGATTCATTCAGTGCATCTCTGATCGCAAATAGTGCAAATGGAACTCCCTCATCCCAATCATCTGGATAATCCTGACCAAAAGCCTTCAACATGGTCTTTAGTGATTGTTGCCATTCCTCTAGCATTCCCTGCAATTCCAAGTGGTATGCAGTAGATTTGAATTGCTTTATTCCCAAGTCATCCGTCACCTCCTTGAATAATTTGGATATGAAGTTTGATCCTTGATCTGACTGGATCTTGATTGGCAGTCCGTATCTAGTAAGGAATTTAAGTAATTCTTCTATAACCTTTTTAGCTGTGATGTTGTGTAATGGAAATGCCTCTGGAAATCTACTCAACACACCCATTATTGTTAATAAATTCTTATTCCCACTGTTTGTTTGAGGTAAGGAACCTATGCAATCAATCAAGACTCTTGTGAAAGATTCCTCAGATGTTGAAAGAGGTATTAAAGGTGCAGGTTTTATTACTGCCTGTGGTTTTCTGATTCGTTGACATGTATGACACATCTGTCAAAATTCAACTACTTCTTTGTTTAGTCCAGCCAGTAAACATGTCTTTGTATTTTAGCCTGTGTTTGCCTCACCCCTAAATGACCTTGAAATGGTAATTCATGCGCCATTCGCAGTACCTCCTTTCTATACCTTATTTGCAAAACAATTTGATGAGTCTCTGCCCATTTTTCATCTGCTTGAATGTGTGATGGTCGCCATTTTCTCATTAAGTCATCATTTGTTAAGTAATAACACACAGGAATGCATTCACTTTCTTTCCTGTAAATGCCTTTTGATAAACTGTTTTAACTCCTCATCTTTCTGCTGTAATTCAATCAGCTTAGTAGAGCTAAAAATTCTTGCATGTTTACCTATTTGCTCCTTCTCTGTTCCACTTATCTAATCAAAGTAATTTTCGGACACTACATCAGCTTCCTTATCTGTGCCTTTTGATCTCTCCTGCTTCAACTTGTGCCTCTGTGATCTTGTGATCACACAATTAGGGAACATTTCTGGATAAACATTCTCCAGATGTTCAGTTTCCTGCATCTCCACTGGCTTTTCAACTAGAGTAGGCAGCACGGCTACCGGTGAATTTGCTATATCATTTCCAAGGGCAAATTGTATTCCTGGAGCTGACAGTTTGTCCAGTATTCCTATCACAAACTCTCCGCTCTTCTCTGGACTCTCTAGCCTCACTGAACACTTTTTGTTTCACCATGAATTCCTGTTACCTTCTCTAGCAATAGTTCCTCACAAATGCATATCTACTCATCCTTCAGCATTACAGACTGACAGGATCCTGTGTCCCTCCTTACCTGCTACTCCTGTCCTATATGAATAAACTTTACCCTTGCATGTATATTTTTGAAGCAGATCTGGCACTTCCTCCTTAATCAACCTCTGATCATCTTGTACACTCTGAGGCAGTTGTCTAACTTCCCTTGTGCTTTTTGTTACTAGTCCAACAAAACTCCCAGGCTTGTCTGGTTTTCCTACATCTGGCTTTCTCCTTGCCCACCAACACTGTGATTTTGTGTGGCCCACTTTATTACAATGAAAATACCGGAGCTTTTTGACTTCTTTGTCCCCCTCAAGGGTTTCTTTTTTACCCTGTGGTAAGTTATCCTTATGATCTTCACTGAGATCGACCTTTCCCTTTCCACATGAGGATTTCTCTTTGCCCCAGTTTGTATCCCTCATGGACTGAAATTCATTCTGGAAGCCAAACCATGTTTTATGGACCAGCTCATAATCATCAGTCACTTCAGCTGTTGACCTATCCCACCTGTCAATCCACTCCATCCTCCTCTCCGACCTATCACCTTCACCCCCACCTCCATCCACCTATTGCATTCTCAGCTACTTTCTCCCCAGCCCCAAACCCCTCCCATTTCTCTCTTCACCCCTGAGGCTCCCAGCCTCATTCCTGATGAAGGGCCTTTGCCCAAAACGTCAATTTTCCTGCTCCTCGGATGCTGCCTGACCTGCTGTGCTTTTCCAGCACCACTCTAATCAAAATGCACATTGCCACTGGCCACTGCATTTGTTTAGCCACCTTTTCAAATGAGATGCAAAAGGTTTCCACATCCTTCTCATCAAATGTATGCAATGCTTGAACATACTTAAACAGTTTCTCACTCGGCTTCTGACTACTAGGGTCTTGCTCATCCTACCTCTCTTCCTCACTAAGCTGACCCTCAGCCTTTATCTCCAGCCTTTTAAGCTGACTTTCCTTTTTAAGTGTCAGTTTCTGAAGTTCAAAAGCTCTCTTTTTCTTTCCCTGCTCACTCTTTTTCCCTCTCTTCTGCTTTTAATCGTAACTCAAACTGTTTCATTTCTGCTGCCCTTTCCTTATCGCTAGCCTCTAACTCAAGCTGCTTCATTTGCAATTGAATTCTTGCCATTGCTATAGATTCTGATGGTTTCTCCAGCAAGTTTAAATGCTGAGCTGCTGCTGTAATTATCTCTCCTTTCCTCACAGAAGCAGGCAGTTCCAATTCCAGCTTCTCTGCTAATTCCTGCAGTTTAGTCTTATTCATTTTGTGTAAAATGTCCAAAGTCACTGCATCCACATTCAGAAAACTTTTGGTGACTGAAAGAGCCATTATTATACCAAGCTTTGTCTACCCACCCAAACCAGCACCAAAATAAAGACACTAGCACCTACCACTCACTGTTTAAAATCCCGCAAAGTGCCCCCAGTCTGTTATGGACTAGGCCAGACCACTCAATACATTCTTAAGCAGGCAGCCCCAGACCATAACTTTGCAATTTGTTTTGGTAAGTGTACAGTGAAAGTTACCCAGAGTAAAATAGCTAGGTTGACTACTGGATTTTAAAGCTGAAAATGTGTTGCTGGAAGAGCGCAGCAACACATTTTCAGCTCTGATCTCCAGCATCTGCAGTCCTCACTTTCTCCTAATAGATTTTAAAACAGATAAAACATTTATTCACAAAATTACACTATGAAACACAAAGAACAGAATAAAGCACCTCTACAGAACTCAACCTATCCAGTTAGACTTAATTATGCTGTTCCAAATAATCACAACAGTTCCAATAAGCAAACAGTATAAATGGAACACACGCTCACAGATTGAAGTTGGAGGGCAGAAAAGAGAGAGAGTTTCCAGTTGAAATTCCCAGTTCAGGGCTGAACTAAAACCACCTCAGATCAGCTCAATTAGCTAGAGAGCTGACCACTCCCCTTTCATTATACAGGTCACTTCTAAAGCATGACCACTTTGGCCTGAAGTCTCATCTGTTTACATATAAACAAAAGGCCTCTCAAAATCCTTTTCATCTCTGTACCAAACCAGACTGATTGGAGCCTGGCCTGGTTTATTGCCCCTCTGAAAACCATCAAGGATAGAGTCTCCTTGAGCCAAGGAACAGCTTCTAGAAAAGAAGGGGGCTAGTTTTGTGACAACTATAACCTGGTGTCGTATGCTTTTTAACTTTGCCCACCCCAGTCCATCACCAGCACTTCCAAATCATACATAAAGTTGAAACGTTTCTTCTTAGCTCCTGGATGTAAGCCTGTGCACGTACAAATGCACAGCATTAATCTCTGCAAAAGCTTCATGGACATCTTCATCTAGAAATACAGGATAGAAATATCTGAGTTGTGGTCTCAGGACTTACAGAGTGGATGTTGGGAAGATGCTTCATTGGTAAAACAGACTAGGATCCAAGGGCACAGCCTTAGAGTAAAGGGAAGATCTTTTAAAACAGAGATAAGTCTTCAGCCAGAGAGTGGTGAATCTATGGAATTCACTGCCACAGAAGGCTGTGGAGGTCAGGTCATTGACTATATTTAGGATTGAGATAAATAGGTTCTTGATTGTCAAGGGGACCAAGGGTTACGGGAGAAAACGGGAGAATGGAGTTGAGAAACTTGTCAGAGTCGAGAGTGTGTTACTGGAAAAGCACAGCAGGTTAGGCAGCATCCGAGGAGCAGGAGAATCGACATTTTGGGCATAAGCCCTTCATCAGGACTGTCGATTCTCCTGCTCCTCGGATGCTGCCTGACCTGCTGTGCGTTTCCAGCACCACACTCACGATTCTGATCTCCAGCATCTGCTGTCCTCACTTTCTCCTGAGAAACTTATCAGCTATGTTTGAATGGCAGAGCGATGGGCTGAATGGTCTAATTTCTGCTCCTATGTCTTATAGACTTTCCTTAGTTCTGTCCCTGAGATCAACTCAGAGCATGATACGGAAAAAAAAGAGTCCAACAAATCACAGACCAGAAGGTCTAAAGGTCTTAAACCCTTTTGCCTCATGTCACTGGAACCTGACTCATTCTTTATGCTGGTTCAGAGTCAGTAAATTAAAATGGCAAGTCAAAAAAAATCAATAAATAAGAGCTACAGTTTGGAAGGAAATGAAAATGAATTGGCAGAACTGCACAACCAAACACTAACTTTTAAATAACCTCACCATGTTCAATACTGACAGCATTTGATGTTGGCAAAAGATGAGGACTGCAGACGCTGGAAATCAGAGTCTACATTAGAGTGGTGCTGGAAAAGCACAGCAGGTCAGGCAGCATTCAAGGAGCAGGAAAATCAACGTTTCGGGAAAAAGCCCTTCATCAGGAAATTTGATGTTGGACCAAGGACATAAGGTGTCAAGATTGTAGTGTGGAATATATTAGCAATTTGCATTTATCTGCCTGCACTATAGCAAAACACCACTACATGTTTATTCATCAGAATTTGACACCATTCTGTCCATAGAGAGATGCATCGGGTAGAATTGTCCACACCCTGCGCATGGCAAGAGAGGTGGTGAAAATGGGCAAGTTGGTCTGAAGAGGCACCTTCTGATCACCTCAGCAACAAGGTTCTGTGACAGGAGGCCCATCAGAGACTATCTTGATTAAGGCTCTTATGTGGTTAATCAGCAGTCACTTAAGTAGCCCTCAATCGGTAGTCTTCAATTCATCACCTCCTTAAGGACCTGCCTCCCCAAAGGATGAGAAAGATGGTTTATGTTCCTTCTGGAAAACTGGGTTGACAGGTTGGAGGGGATCTCCAATTGTCCCAATCTAGGGGCAGGGAAGGGAGGGAAAGGGAATGGCCTCTGAAAACCACAATTCTGTCCTTGACTCTGACCTGGCCCAATCCTAATTTCCTCACAATGCCCACCCTGCAACAAGAAAAGAAACCCTACCCTTCTTGTCACTGGATTTGTGAAGAGAAGGTCTTTAGGACCCAGAAGCTGTCAGATTCGAAGCCCTGGCAGACTGAGAAAAGCACATTCTCTTAATGAGCCATTGGTGCGATTGGGTGAATTCTCTCAGTGGTTGGGTGGCATGTCAGTCACCATCTGACATGTTCACCCACACATTTAGTCCAGAAAAGCAGAAAAACCTATGAACATATGAATTTAAGATCAGAGATAGAGCACTCAACCCTCAAGCCTGTTCCACCATTTCAATAAGATCATGGCTAGTCTGTTGGTGTTCCAAATTCCACATTCCCATCTACTCGATTCTCCTGTCTGATGAGGATCTATTCATCCCCACCTGAGTGACCCCCACCTCTACCACCTTTTGAGGCAGAAATTTCCAAATTCTCACAATCCGCTGAAACAAAACATTTCTCCTCATCTCTGTCCTAAAAGGGCCCTCCCTAATGTTAAAACAATGTCCCCAGATTCTGTGTTCACTCACAATAAGGAAACATCCTTTTCACATCCACTTTGCCAAGACCATTCAGGATCTTACACACGTCAATCTTTTTGGTTTTGATTTAGTTTATTTTTGTCACATGTACCTGAGTACAATGAAAAGTTTTGCTTTGTGTGCATACAGGCAGATCACACCATTCAAAGCTCATAGGGTGATTGAACAGAGCAAGGAATACAAAGTTAGAGGTGGAGAGAGGGTGCACGAAAAGGAAGATCAACATTAGATTTGAAATCTGTCACTATTCTAAAGAGTGGAAACATTCTTCTCCAGTGAAGAAGGGGTGGGGAGGCCAAGCGGTTTTGTCACTGAACTGCTAATCCAGAGACTCGGGTAATGTTCTGGGGACCCAAGTTTGAATCCCACCATGGTAGATAGTGGAATTTAAATTCAATAAATGTCTGGGATTGAAAAGTCTAATGATGACCATGAATCCATTGTCAGGAAAGCCCATTTTGTTCATTAATGCCTTTTAGGGAAGGGAACTGCCATCTTTATCTGGTCTGGCCTACATGTGACTCCAGAACCACTTTTAACTGCCCCCTCCACCAGGAAATTTGGGATGGGCCATAAATGCTGGCCTAGTCAGCGATGCCCATATCCTGTGAATGAATTTTTTAAAAAGCTGTGTGTCCAAAATTTTCTCAAAAGACAACCCAGCTCATTCCAGGTATCAACGTAGTAAATCTCCAAACTACCTCCAATGCATTTACATCTTTCTTTTTAAAAAAAGGAGACCAAACTTCACTGAGTCGTCTCATCAATATTTTATAACTGCAACCTAATAGCCTTACTTCTATGTTCAATTCTTCATAAGATAAATAGAATCATAGATTCCTACAGCACAGAGACAGGACCCTTGGCCCGAACTGGTCCATGCTAACCAAAATGTCCGTCAACGCTAACCCCATTTCCCTGCAGTTGGCCCATATCTTTCCAATCCTTTCCTATCCACGTATTTGTCCAATTGCCTTTTAAATGTTGTTAATGTACCCACCTTATCTACTTCTGCTGGTAGCAAATGATAGCATTCCAGTAGCATTCTTGCTATGTGTCTCAGAGTGAGTTTTGCAATCCATGCACAAGAACACCTCGGTCCCTCTGCGCCACAGTCGTGCCAATTTGTGCGGGGAAATTTGATCAGAGAGGTGGGTTTTAAGGAGCACCTCAAAGGATAAGAGAGTTGTGAATGGAGGTTTTACGAGGGAGTTCAGGAGCTCGTCCAGACATTTGAAGTCGCCATCCCAATGGCACAATTGAAACAAGGAATCTGTAGGAGGCCAAAATTTGGGGAACATGACAGTTTCAGAAATTGGTATCTCTACACAGAAATAGAGATTAATCGTCTTGAAACAATATACAAATCTGCTGTGAATAATCTCTGCTTTTGTGAGTAAATAAATTTGATATATTTTCAACGTTATTTGGTTGGCTGTTTAAATAGAAAACCTAAGGGTAAATTCACTGCTTTAACATCATCAAAGAGGATGCAGCTTGGGAGATTACAGTGACAGTATTGCTTTAGTATTTAACACCTCTTTTAACTGCAGCTCCCTGTTGGGAGACATGGGATGTGTGAATTTATCCTTTAATTAAAATGTGAAATGGAAATCACTCCATGTAAGATTAGCAAACCTTGTTTTACATTCGACTGTGTCCCTCCAGACAGCAACAATTGATAGGTCTAGGTATCTAGGTGCTAAACTTCTGTTTCTTCTCACTATTTTGATTGATTGGTCAATGCCATGCCATAAAATGAGAAAATGTTTCCTTTAAGGAGCAGGGGACTAATTAGACAGCTCTTTTAATGAGACAATGGGCTGAATGGTCTATTTCGTTGCTGTATGATTTTATAATGAAACAATATGACCAGCTGAACAAACAAAATGCTCTCAATATCAATCACCCATTACCCTACACTTATTGTTCGAACAGTACATTTGTCAGAAAATTCTGCCATCCGTTTTATCTGATCTTCTTACTTCAACATTAGATTAACATAAAGGCATTTACAGCAGTTAATTTGTCACTTTGCCGCTGGTGAACTATCCATCACAACTTAGATATACAAAACAGGAACAAGCCATTCAGTCAACTGGTCCATGATAGATCTACATGATCCTCCATTGTTTAGATCAGAGTGGTGCTGGAAAAGCACAGCAGGTCAGGCAGCATCCGAGGAGTGAAGTCCAGTTTCCTCACTTCCCCTCCCTCACCTTACCTCAGTTCCAACCTTCCAGCTCAGCACTGTCCCCATGACCTGTCTTACCTTCCTTCCCACCCATCCGCTCCACCCTCCTCTCTGACCTATCACCTCCATCCCCACCCCCATTCACCTATTGTACTCTTTGCTACCTTCCCTGGAGGCCTCCTGCCTCTATTTCTGATGAAGGGCTTTTGCCCGAAACAACGATTTTCCTGCTCTTCGGATGCTGCCTGACCTGCTGTGCTTTTCTAGCACCACTCTGATCTAAACTCTGATCCTCCATTCTGTCTAATCTAACCCTGTGAATGAATCCTTCAATTTTGTTCTCCTTCGCACAGTTAACTGGATTCCCCTTCTAGGTAAATGGCTATTGTGATCGGCTTGGTCAATATGGGAGGAAAATACATTTCTGCCTGGACCAGAAAAGTCATTAATCTTTGTTTGGAAAACGCCAGGATCTCACTGCTTGCAAGAGTGGAGAAGGAAGGCTCAATTGAAGCATTCCAGAGGTTACTGGATTTATTTTGTTTAAAATAGGAACAATGTGCAGGTCTAAGGGGAAAAGACAAGAGGTTGGCATGAAGCCAAAATGCTCATAGAGCCAGTACAGATATAGAGTCATAGAGATGTTCAGCAGGGAAACAGACCCTTCGGCCCAACTCATCCATGCCGACCAGATACCCCAACCCAATCTAGTCCCATTTGCCAACAGTTGGCCCATATCCTCTAAACCCATCCTATTCACATATCCATCGAGATGCCTTTTCAATGATGCAATTGTACCAGCCTCCACCACTTCCTCTGGCAGCTCATTCCATACACACACCACCCTCTGTGTGAAAAAAGTGGTCCCTTTTAAATATTTCCCCTCTCACCCTAAACCTTTGCCCCCTAGTTCTAGACTCCCTCACCCCAGGGAAAAGACCTTGTCTATCCAAAACTCTCATGATTTTATAGACCTCTATAAGGTCACCCCTTAGCCTCTGACGCTCCAGGGAAAACAGCCCCAGCCTGTTCAGCCTCTCACTATAGCTCAAATCCTCCAACCCTGGCAACATCCTTGTAAATCTTTTCTGAACCCTTTCAAGTTTCACAACGTCCTTCTGACAGGAAGGAGACCAGAATTACACACAATATGCACACACAATGGGCCTTCTTCTGCACTGTACAAATTCTTTGATTTCCATGAGTTATTATTAACTTTACGATGGGAAGAGGATTCCATTTGTTCTGACAAGCTGTTCTTGCACCTGGTAAGTTTTATTCCAAGTTAGCATTTTTACCAATGCTCTGATGCATACAATGTGTTCAATGTACTCAAGACTTGTTGCAGTTTGAAAGTGTCACATCCTTCTTTTAGAATGGAATCCCTACAGTGTGGAAACAGGCCCTTCAGCCCAACATGTCCACACTGACCCTCTGAAGAGTACCCCACCCAAACCCATTCCCCTACCCTTTTATCCTATATTTACTATGGGCAATTTAGCATGGCCAATTCACCTGACCTGCACATCTTTGGATTGTGGGAGGAAACCGGAGCACCCGGAGGAAACCCACGCAGACATGGGGAGAATGTGCAAACCCCACACAGACAGTCCCTTGAGGCTGGAATCGAACCTGGGTCCCTGGTGTTGTGAGGCAGCAGTGTTAACCACTGAGCCACCATGCCACCCTAGTCTGAGTGATGTGCACCTTCTGCTCAATGAATGAATAATGCGAGACAGGTGATTGGTGTTGCTCCATCAATAAAGAAAAATATAAAAAGGATAAGAGTTATAATTGCACTAAAACAAACTGTTGAAGTAATCCCAGATAGATTAGATTTACAAGCTGCCTTTGAGACTGAAAACTCTCAAGTCAAAACAAATTGCTGCAGATGTTCCATCCACCACAGACGCTCAGTCACAGCAGTGTGCATCATCGACATGATACACTGCAGACATTCACCAAAGATCTTTAGACTTCACCCCCCCACAACCACTTCCATCTAGACGGACAAGGGCAGCATTGTGAACACTACCCCGTGCAAATTTCCCTCCAGGCCACTCACTGTCCTGGCTTGTTAACATATCAAAGTGGAAAAGCACAGCAGGTCAGGCAGGTTCAGAGGAGCAGGAATATTGATGTTTCAGGCATAAGCCCTACATCAGGAACATCACATTCCTGATGAAGGGCTTATGCCTGAAACGTCGACTCTCCTGCTCCTCGGAAGTTGCCTGATCCACTGTGTTTCTGCAGCGCCACACTTTTCCACTCTGATCTGCATCTGCAGCCCTTACTTGCTCCTTGGAAATATATCACAGTTGTTGGGTCAAAATCCTGGAAGCTCTTCTGTAACAGTATTAGATTAGATTAGATTACTTACAGTGTGGAAACAGGCCCTTCGGCCCAACAAGTCCACACCGACCCGCCGAAGCGCAACCCACCCATTCCCCTACATTTTACCCCTTGACCTAACACTACGGGCAATTTAGCATGGCCAATTCACCTGACCTGCACATCTTTGGACTGTGGGAGGAAACCGGAGCACCCGGAGGAAACCCACGCAGACACGGGGAGAATGTGCAAACTCCACACAGTTAGTCGCCTGAGTCGGGAATTGAACCCGGGTCTCTGGCGCTGTGAGGCAGCAGTGCTAACCACTGTGCCACCGTGCCGCCCACCAATATTGTGGGTCAACCGACAGGATTGCAGGGATTCAGGAAGGCAGGCTAGTGCCAACTTCCCAGGGCAAATAGGGACAGGTAATAATGCTGACCGAACAGAGAATAATTTTAAAAATGTTGGAAATCTGAAATATAAGCAGAGTTAACCTTTTGTAACCACAGATGTAGATTCCAAAGAAGAATTATATGAGACTCAAAACTGGGTGAATGTCAACTGGTGAAGGAGCAATGTTCCAAAAGCTTGTGATTTCAAATAAACCCGTCAGACTATAACCTGGTGCTGTGTGACCTCTGACTTCCCCAGTCCAACACCAGCACTCCACATCACAGGGTATTTGGCAAACCTAAACCTGCAACAACTGAGGAAATGAATGCTTGGCCTAAACAATATAATGGCTGCAGCACAGAAGGGCTGAAAATGTGTTGCTGGAAAACCGCAGCAGGTCAGGCAACATCCAGGGAACAGGAGAATCGACGTTTCGGGCATAAGCCCTTCTTCAGGCTTATGCCCGAAACGTCGATTCTCCTGTTCCCTGGATGCTGCCTGACCTGCTGCGCTTTTCCAGCAACACATTTTCAGCTCTGATCTCCAGACCTCACTTTCTCCTCAAAGAGAGCAGCACAGAAGGGGCCAATCAGCTCAATGAGAGTGTTAGGAACTAACGTCACATTAAACCTCCATCACCCAGCCACAGAGACCTTCCCCAGTCCACAACCAGTGAGGCTTCTCACACACCCCTCCCTGATCCTGCACTGAGGTTTAAGGCCGCTGTGTAGGAGTATTGGTGACCCGACCACATGCAGGTGGAAGACCATAAGGTGAGGAATGATCATTGCTCAGAGACAAGCCCAAACCCACTCGTGACCAAGGTTCATGCATTTTTGATCCCCAAAGAGTCACTGGATAAAGGTCAGGAGCAGCAAACTCTGTTTCGGGTGAGCCCGTTGCTGGTCAAACTCAATCAATATGACGTTGGATATTTCCTGAAGACAATGTGACATTATTTACTGTTTATATATTGACAGTAGCTGTTCTTAATCAATCGATAAAGGTAGTAAATCAGGACATCGATTGTAGGAAAGTGTCAATATAACTACAGAGCTAACCCATCATCACAGACAATTAATACCCTTTGAAACACAGCAGTGCATGTTAAGGATGAAGAGCCCAGTCTTCTCCATGGAATGCAACTCAGTACAGTTTAAACCTATCACAAGTCTAAAGGCTCTGTTTGTGCACTTTTACTCATTTTATAGAGGAACTTATTTGCAGAATCAAGGAGCAATGATCACCAAGTTTGAAACTCTGAGAAAAGAGGGTGATCCAAGATGGAGTTACTAAAAGATTGTAGGTTATAGGATGACACAGAGTGGATGAGAAGATTCTTAGATTGAAGTTGAATCAAAAATGTGTGACAGGATCAGATTTAATACAAGGAAACAAATTATAGCTGTGAGAGAGTGTATTTGATATTTATAGATAAATTTGAGATATGTGAGATACTCATATCACATTTTTGATCAACCACACCTTTCGTGGTTTGCAATGACATGTCATTTGGTGCTTGCCTATTTTTATCCCAGTATCAATGCACACTGTCCTGATATATTACATTGCCAAAGTCTTTAACACACAGTAACAACAACTTGTGTAATATCTTGTACAATGCTGGGCTTTACAGAATGTCTGCTCAAAACCACAAGGTGAAAAAACCCAGCTTCCCCTGACGGCTTAGACCCAGAATTAATTAGTCAGAGTGAAACGGGAGTTTCTGATCAGGGTAATACCTGACATGTTTGCTGTTAACAGAAATTGATGTACTACAGAATATAACAGGAAGCATAAATAAAGAGGCTGTGTAAGCTGATCTACGATACAGTGGGACCCCGTTTATAACTCCATTATATATAATACAATGTGCCTCTGTGGCCTGAGGTAACGACTATTTGACGCTCAATAGCTCCTTGTCTCAATGAAAATTCCATTGCATTTTTTGTCAAGCATTACTTTACCTGGTCAAGATTCCACAATCAATTCTTCAAGGGTTGGAAACTTACTTTGGATTAATCCAAAAAAGAGCATTCCTATTTAGAAAGGGAAAAGTAATTTATACTTTTAGGATTGCGAGTATTTGGGATAGTAGGCTTATTTTTTTGGGCTCTTCTTCAGTTTTGAAAGATATTTTCAAACCTCCTTTCTCATTTTTGCATGTCTTCTAATGATCAAAGTCACCAGTTTTATTCGATTTAGATTATATTACATTCTCTACAATATGGACACAGGCCCTTCGGCCCAAAAAGTCCACACCAACCCTCCGAAGAGCAACTCAACCTGACCCATTCCCCTACCCTATATTTACCTCTGACTAATGCACCCAACACCATGGGCAGTTTAGCATGAGTTGAAAATGTGTTGCTGGAAAAGCGCAGCAGGTCAGGCAGCATCTAAGGAGCAGAAGAATCGACGTTTTGAGCATGAGCCCTTCTTCAGGAATTTCTCCTGCTCCTGCAGGAAAAAATCTCCTGCTCCTTGGATGCTGCCTGACCTGCTGCACTTTTCCAGCAACACATTTTCAGCTCTGATCTCCAGCATCTGCAGTCCTCACTTTCTCCTAGCAGTTTAGCATGGCCAATTCACCTGGCCTGCACATCTTTGGAGTGTGGAAGGAAACCGGAGCTCTCAGAGGAAACCCACACAGATACGGAGAGAATGTGCAAGCTCCACACAGACAGTTGCCTAAGGTGGGAATTGAACCTGTGTCCCTGGTGCTATGAGGCTACTGTGCTAAGCATTTTGCCTGGAAAAATGAATGAAATTGGGGAATGTGATCCTGATAAAGCAACCATAAAAAACCCTAAACATTTATCTTGACTATTGACTGTAAGCCAGTGATCCTGTGCAGAATGTATTACTACCTTGTTCAGGTAAGATTTGTTCCTTTAATCTTACATTGAACTTACAGGTCATTAACAGGCCATTTGGCCTAAACAGGTCCTCATTGTTGTCTATATTCCACAAGGGTCTGTTCCCATTTCACTTCATTTTACTTTATCAGTATATTCTATCCTTATATTCCTTTCTCTGTCCTGAACATATGCTGCTTCCCTTTAAATTAATCCAGGGTACTCACCTCAATCACTCCACATATTATTTCTACCTTCTAACCATTCTTTGAATGAAGAATGTGCTCCCAAACCCTTTATTAGCCATTTTCTCATACTTATGGTGTGTAGTATTCGAATCCTCTGCAAGTGAAAACATTGTTTCTGCCTCTATCACATCAAGCCCCTTGAAAATGATTGAGAACCAACTTCAATTTACTTTTTTCAAGAGAGAAAAACTTATTCCTATCATTGAAATTTCTCAATCATGGCATTATTCCTATTAATCATATCTGCACCATCTCCAGAGCCTCTATATCTTCATTTTCTAATGACAGCTATCCATGAGCAAAGCTTGGACAGTTTCGGCCTGTATCTATTGGAGTTTAGAAAAACTTAATAAGACATTGAGACCCTGAGGGGACTTGACTGGGTGGAAGCTGACAGGATGTTATTCTTTAGAGGAGACACTAGAATGAGAGATCACAGTTTCAAAATAAGGGCTCTCCCATTTACGATGACGATGAGGAGAAAGTTTTCTCCCAGAGTATCTTGGGTCTATGGAACTCTCTTCCCTGGAGTGGTGAAGGCAGGGCCATTGAAGTTTTTAAGGTAGTGACAGATAAATCTTTTAACAAAAGAGCCAAACGTTATTGGGGTTGGCAAGAAGGTAGATGTGGCACCATAATCAGACCAGCCATGATCTCATCGAAAGGCAAGCAACCCAAAGGTGTTGATTTCCTAACTTGTCTGCCTGTACAGGTCGTTCTGGTATAATGCGCATTTTGTCAACACAAATTGGCTATCACGTGATTGACAAATTGTGGACTACGTTTGGAAAACGCAAACTTTCTACTGAACGGGTATAACCATTTTCTAGGCAATCTGCTACAGCGTGCTTTTAGTGAGTTTTGAGAAGATTTGTAGCTTAGGTTGAGTTCTGGATGTAGGTTTGCTCGCTAAGCTGGAAGGTTCGTTTCCAGACGTTTCATCACCCAACAAGGTAACATCTTCAGTGGGCCTCCGGTAACATCAACTGTGCATCGCCCGGAGGCCCACTGACGATGCTACCTAGTATGGTGATGAAACGTCTGGAAATGAACCTTCCAGCTCAGCGAGCAAACCTACATCCACAGCATGATTTTCTATAGCACAGCGTTGCAGAGAAGCGCAGCTGTTGCATTATTGCTGGACATATACACTGCATATCCTTCAGTAGGCCACACGACATAGGAGTGGAAGTGAGGTCATTCGGCCTATCGAGTCCACTCCGCCATTCAATCTTGGCTGATGGGTATTTCAACTCCCCTTACCCGCAACTCTCCCTGTAGCCCTTAATTCCTTGCGAGATCAAGAATTTATCAATCTAAATTGACCAGAAAACTGTACTTGTATCCCAATTGATATATGGAAAGCAGAATATTTTCTCCTCTGTGGTAGGGACAATGCCCTTGGACGGTCAGCACATAGTCCCACATTTAATCTCCACATAACACCCCCACCCCACCGAAAACACTATCCTAAGTATCTGCCTTCTTGTCAACTATTCATAGGTCAGCTTCACTCTTGCTGTTATCACCTTGACAGGTAAATTACCCAGACCCAGAATGGTACCAGATTTATCATCATTGACTGTATAATCCAGTGTGTATAAGGGGCATGTTGGCCATGAGACCAACTCCGATGACAGGCCATTTGGTGGCAGTGAGAGTCCCATTGAGGTACATGCCAACCTGTTTGTTGGGGCTGGATTTACAACCAGCACTGGGATCTGAAAGTTTATATGAACTGGCCCATGTATTTTTTTTTAATTCTCTCTTGGGACGTGGGCATCGCTGGCTGGGCAGGTGGGGGATTGGGTCTGGTGTTTTGGAGACATCTCAGGGCTGCATTTTTTTCCCCCATTTCCCTGCCCAGCTGCTGCCACCTTGTCTCTCTCTCTCTGTCTTCTCTCTCCAGGACCGAGCAAGTGCAGCTCCGGCAATGGAGTTAAGAGCTGTAATTGAGGTGCCTTTCCACATGATGGCAACAAACTCCTTAATCATAAACAGAAGGTCTCTCTGAGGGACTTGCAATGGAACTGTTTCACAAAGATCATAGCAGAAGACATTTTGGGGTAGAATTGGGACTAAAGGAAGAAAACAAGTATTTATGTGGTTATATGGCTCAGGAGCTGATTCAAATAATAAATATCAGTGTTTATATTCCACTTGAATTTCCTCCCATTCCTACATCACCTCATTTGATTAGCATATCCCTCTTCGATTAGATTACCCACAGGGTGGAAGCAGGCCCTTCGGCCCAACTAGACCACACTGACCCTCCAAAGAGTAACACACCCAGACCCATTCCCCCTAACTCTGCGGGCAATTTAGCATAACCAATTCACCTAACCTGCAAATCTTTGGACTGTGGGAGGAAACCAGAGCACCCGGACGAAACCCACGCAGACATGGGTGAATGTACAAACTCCACACAGACAGTCGCCTGAGGCTGGAATCGAACCTGGGTCCCTAGCCATGTGAGGCAGTAATGCTAACCACTTAGCCAATGTGCTATTCCTTCCTCTCTCCTGTTTCGCTAATTGTACCCTAAATACTTTATATTGTTCACCTCAATTACACTGTTCACCTCAATTACATGACTTCCACGTTCTCTGAGATGAGAATTTGAGATGCTGATTGGATTTTATCGGTGATTATTTCACAATGATGTTGCAAAGCACTAAGGTGCTTATTTGAAGTGCAGCTGCCAAATTGTGCACAGAAGGGTCTCTCAGAGAGCAATGAGATCAATACCACCAGTACGTTTTTATTCTGTTGGCTGAGGGATACATGTTGACCAGAACACCTGGTAGAAGGTCAAAGTAGCACCAGGAAATCCTGGTTAGAACACCTGAAGGTGTAGAGAGGCCTCAGTTTAATATTGGATCTGAGAATGGACACTGTTTACAGTGCAGCACACCCACAGCAGTGTCAAAATGGATTTGTGCTCAAGGATTACGACTTGAAACGCCAAACTCCTGATAATTGGAGGGTGCTGTCTACTGAGCAATGGCTAAATTTAATAAGCAAAATACCACTTGTGGAACAATGATTACCATTGGACTCAAAGTTCCTGGGTTAGAGAGGAAAACAGCACTGGTTATCACTCTCTGAGAAGGAGCTGGGAGCCCAGAGTTCCTTTCTCGGTGTAGTCACCTTGTCTCATTGCTTACTGGCCTCAGGATGCTACAGACATAGAGTCATAGAGAAGCACAGCACGGAAACTGACCCTTTGGTCCAACTCATCCATGCCGACCAGATATCCTAATCTAATCTAGTCCCTTTTGCCAGCACTTGGCCCATATCTCTCTAAACCCTTCCTTGTAATTGTACCGTCTTGGGTTTTAAGCAGGATGTGAAGCCAGAGGATTTGTCTCAGCAGATGGTAGACCTCCATCCCTGATTAAATTTCAGTGTGGGTTGGTGTGGACTTGTTGGGCTAAATGGCCTGTTTCCACACTGTAGGGATTCTATGATTCTATGGGAACAAAAGGTTGTTGAATTAGCCAATGAGGGGACCCAAGAGGAACCATGGCAATACACAATCCCAGAACAGCTAGATACTGTGACTGTGAGTCAAATTAAAGTCAAGGATCTTATATAGGCTCAGAGCAGTGACAAGTACAGGGAGAACACACCCAGTTCCTGTAGTAAACGAGAGAGCAAACTGACCATCAAAGACAAACTTGTCTGAAAGATGCACGGTGTGAGGTACCAATCCAAGACAGAACCCAGATCATTTCTTCATGTCACAGTGTCCACGATCATTGAAGAACAGGAGCTGCAGCAGAGGGAATTAAGGGATTTCGCTGACAGCCAGAAACTTAACCCTCACCCTGACCCTAATCCCAACCCTAAACCTAACCCAAACCTGAGTCCTAACCCAGACTCTAACCATAACCCTGAACCTAACCCTGACACTAATCCTAACACTAACCGTGACCCTAACCCTAACACTAATCCGAATACTAACCCTAAACCTACCCTAACCCTGATGCCAACACTAACGCTAACACTGACCCAACCCTAACCCTAACCCAAACCTGAGCCCTAAACCAAACCATAATGCTGAACCTAACCCTGACCCTAACCCTAACCCAAACCT
>NC_057744.1:5321034-5384896 GCF_004010195.1 Chiloscyllium plagiosum | reverse complement strand
ACCCTGACATTGGCCCTGACCCCAAACCCAACCATGACTCTGACCCTAACACTAACCCTGACCCTAATCTTAACTCTGATCCTAACCCTGACCCTCACCCTGACCCTAAACCTGACCCTGACCCTAACCTGACCCTGACGCTAACACTGACCCTAACCCTAAACCTGACCCTGCCCCTGACTAACCCTAACCCTAACCCTGACCTTACTGAACAAAGTACAGGCTGTAGAAGGCAACAACCAACAAAATAGTGAAAACAGAGAAGCAGAATAAAGGCTTATTTAAAGTGAATCCAGTAGAGATTAGGGTAGGACAGTGGTTCATGCTGCAAGTCTTACAGTCAGGAATAAACCGGTCCCACAGGTACTCTCCTCCCCACAATGCACACAATGCCCAGAGCAATCATTATCAGTTCAGCTTATTGTTGGAGTGAGTAGAAGGAGCAGATCCCAATCCTAATCCTGTGGCCCCTGCTGATCCCAAGCCAGTTCCAGTCACTGTTCCCAATCCCGATCCTGGGTCAGATTTAGTCATTGTGCCTGATCCCAGTCCAGTCCCAGTTACTGTTTCTGATCTTGGACAAGCCACAGTGACTATTTCTGATCCTAATCCCAATCCAGTGCCAATTCCAGTCACTGTTCCCAATCCCAAACCCAGGCCAGTCTCAGTGACTATTCCCAATCTTGGACAAGCCACAGTGACTGTTTCTGATCCCGATCCTGATCTAGTGCCTGTCCCACTCACTATTCCCAATCCCAAACCCGAATTAGTCCCAGTCACTGTTCCTGATCCCAAACCCAGGCCATCTCAGTCACTGTTCCCAATTCCAATCTAGTCCCAGTCACTGTTCCCAATTCCAACCCCAAGCCAGTCTCAGTCACTGTTCCTGATCCTGAACAAGTCACAGTGACTAATCCTGATCCCGATCCAGTCCCAGTCACTGTTCCCAATCCTGATCCTCGACCAGCCCCAGTCATTAGTAGGGAACGTGAGCTAGATTTAGACCATTATGAGACAGGTTAGTTTTCCGGTTCTGCTGGTGTGTTGTTGTGATAGTAATCCTGCCCTGTACAAGATGGACTGTAGGTTCAGGCATTTAGTGCCTGTGCTTGGCTGAGGGGCCAATGGAATGAAGCCCATCATTTGTAGGATTATGACTGAATGTCTATAAGTCAGAATTCCCCTCAACTCTATTACACTTACACCTCAATCATATCGTTGTGCTCATCTGAAAAAAAAAGACATACTCGCTGGCACAGGGCTCTCTCTCCTGATTGCTCTGTGGGACATGAGCACTGAGTTTGGGTTAGGCTCAGTATGTGGAAAAGGGCTTTTGCCCGAAACATCGATTCGGCTGCTCCTCGGATGCTGCCTGAACTGCTGTGCTCTTCCAGCACCACTAATCCAGAATCTGGTTTCCAGCGTCTGCAGTCATTGTTTTTACCTCAGTATGTGGAAAGCTGACACCCCAACCCTTTCCCTCGTGCTCAAGTATTTTAAATTCTCTTACAGGGTGTGGACATCGCTGGCAAGGCCAGCATTTATTGCCCATCCTTAGTTGCCCTTGAGAAGGTGGGGGTGAGCTACCGTCTTGAATCACTGCAGTCCATGTGCTGTAGGTAGACCCACAGTGCCCTTAGGGAGGGAATTCCAGGATTTTGACCCAGCTACAGTGATGGAACAGTGATCTAATTTCAAGTCAGGATGGGGAATGGCACAGAGGGAAACTTGCAGGTAACACGCACATTCTAGACTCACACATGAGAAAAAAAAATCACTTCCATCAGACTCTAGAGCTTAGATCTAAGTTGTAACAATGTCCCCTGACCTTCGGAGGGAAAAGAAACAGAGGAAAGGAGGTGGGGAGGGGGACTGAATTTCAATGTGAGCAGAACGGGGAAATCCGTTGCCTGCAATTCTCAATTAATTGCTCCCGTTCTCACGTCAAACCAGCCGGAATTTGATAGAAAGCAGTTGGTGTACAATAGGGAGAAGGAGGTGAATAAAGCCCCCCGCCAAGGCGCTGGGTTTGTAATGTGATCCCACGCTGCTCACCTCATTCATACTGTAAGTCACAGACTGGACATCCTGAAGGAGGAATCCCTCCCCGAGTGAGGTCGAGCGAATAAGATTCGGAGGGGGCGGCTGTCAGAATTCACGCTGGTATTGTGGAGTCTCTTATCCATTAGGATCATATCTGGGTCAGAGATCGTGTAAAGACAGAATCCTTTGGCTGCAGCACTGAAAGCATTGACTGAACTACACAGCAGTTCTATTGAAAGGGAACTCTCTTTTCACCAATATCCACAGTGTCACATGATTCATCCTGAATGCCTCAGACCTTCTTTGATGTTGGAGACGTGAAGTTTTTTTTAAACGCGAGAATCCTCAGATCGCCATCTACTTAATGATGTTGCAAAGGAAGATTCCATTCTCCCCATCCATCTATCAAGCTGCACACTACACGGAATAAGGGGGTGGTGGGGTTGGGGGAATATCAAATAAAATAAAGGATGCTGGAAATCTGAACCAAAAACAGAAAGTGCTGGAGAAACTCAGCAGGTCTGGCAGCATGTGTGGAGAGCAAAACAAAAGAGTTAATGTTTCAAGTGCAGTGACCCTTTGGAAAAATAATCCTGAATTTGTGTCTCCATTAATTCCTGCCACAACAGTATCTAACCAGCCCAAAATGGGCAGCACGGGGGCTCAGTGGTTAGTACCGCTGCCTCACGGCGCTAGGGATCCGGGTTTGATTCCAGCTTCTGGCAACTGTGTGTGTGGAGTTTGCACATTCTCCCCGTGTCTGTGTGGGTTTCCTCCGAGTGCTCCGGTTTCCTCCCACAGTCCAAAAATGTGCTGGTCAGGTGAATTGGTCATGCTAATTTGCCCATAGTGTTTGGTGCATTAGTCAGGAGTAATTATAGGGTAGGGGAATGGGTCTGGGTGGGTTACTTTTCAGAGGGTCAATTTGGACATGTTGGGCCAAATGGCCTGTTTCCACACTGTGGGGAATCTGATCTTAACTATCTCATCACCTCTCAGTATTATAATTCGCTGACACTGCATTTCCATGGGCTTGCTGAAACAAGATTCTGAGGGGGGCTTGAAAGGGTAGACACATTGAATGTTCTCCTTCATGGGGTATCTAGATGTACCAGACACAGTTCTGAGATGAAGGGTGAGATGAGAAGAAATGTTTGCTTTGAGAGGTCATGAATGTTTGGAATTGTCACCCTCAGTGAGCAGTGGAGGCCTAACTATTGAGCATCTTCAGTGATGAATAGGTGGAAAAATGGGAGTCAAGGCTGATGGAATTAAGGAAGGAAAGCGGGGTTAAGGTGACTGTCAGATTAACGACAATCTAATTGGATGACAAAGCGGACAAATAAGGCTAAATAGGAGAAAGTGAGGACTGCAGATGCTGGAGATCAGTGTCAAAGAGTATGGTGCTGGAAAAGCACAGTCGTTCAGACAGCATCTGAGGAGCTGGAGAGTCAATGTTTTGGGCATCAGCCCTTCATCAGCAATGAGGCTTGTGGGCCAAATGGGCTGAGAGATAAATGGGAGAGGGATGGGGCAGGGGGAATGTAGCTGGAGGTGGGGGTAATGGTGATAGGTCGGAGAGGAAGTTGGAGTGGATAGGTGGGAAGGAGGATGGACAGGTAGGACGCGTTAAGAGGGTGGTGCCGAGTTGGAAGGTTGGATCTGGGATAATGTGGGGGGAGGGGAAATGAGCAAACCTTTGAAATCCACATTGATTCCATGTGATTGGAGGGTTCCAAGGCAGAAGATGAGGCGTTCTTCCTCCAGGCGTCAGGTAGTTAGGGTTTGGCGATGGAGGAGGCCCAGGACCTGAATGTCCTTGGCGAAGTGGGAAGAAGAGTTAGAATGTTCGGCCATGGGGCGGTGGGGTTGTGTCATCCGTGTGTCGCAGAGATATTCTCTGAAGCGTTCTGCAAATAGGTGTCCTGTCTCCCCAATGTAGAGGAGATCACATTGAGAGCAACGGATACAGTAAATGGCATCTGTGGAAGTGCAGGTAAATCTCTGATGAATGTAGAAGGCTTCTTTGGGGCCTAGGATGGAGGTGAGGGGGGAGGTCTGGGCACGGGTTTTGCAAATCTTGTGGCAGGGGAAGGTGCTTGGAGGAGAGGGTGAGTTGGTGGGCGGCTTAATGAGGCTTAATAGCCACTCATTGGTCTTATGTTCTTATAATGGGAGCAGGGGAAATATATAAAAGGTATCATAGCTTCACAATCCCAAGTTTTTGTTGTATAAGGTAATGAAAGAGTTACTGTGGGGTGACATTGAGCTTCATCCAATCAGAAACAGTTTTTCACAAGGTCCCAATGAAGACCAATGTAGCATGCCTAGTTCCTGATAGTTGTAATTCTGTCTAACAAGTTCATTTCAATTGTACCTATTGCTGTACAGTAATTGCTATGTAGTATACATTCTACCTTGTATAAGACCTTCTTGAATTCCATGTGATGAACACTCTGACTCTGAATTGGTCTTCTAATGTAGTCCATAACTTTTGGAAATCTCTTAGTTCTTTGGCTGACAAGTTAAATCTATACAGACCTTTGTTCTCAATGGCTAAGTAAATCCTAATGCCTTGTTTTTTTGCATCAGACACACTTGAATCCAGAAACAAGAGCCCTGAACATTGCTCAAACATGTTAAATTCAGTTTGGAGGTCTGCTGTGTCTCATTTTACATGGGATAATTTTGTGGATATTCTGACAACGTGCCTTTGACCTACCCTTGCTCTTAATCCAGCACACACTCTGATCATTTGCCTTTTTCAAGTGAATTAAACTGGCTTCTCAGTGGGATTTGCTTATTTTCCAGTAAGTCATGATTTTAACACACTGAAATGATAAAGAACAAAGGGTTGTCTCATGCACTTGAGCATGATTTAAGACCACTGACTGTATATTTTATCTATAGATTAATTGACTTGCTGACTGTTCAGCTCACATTCACCATGTTGTATTGATGATCATGGTTGAATAATCAGTCACTCATTAAGGATTAATTAATTATGAGGCTTGGCTTATTTAAAATAGTAGAGCACATTATAAGTTATGAAGCAGAATTTACAGCTAAAGAATTGATTTCTGAGCAGGCACCTGACCTCCTATCTACTGCAGATGAACTAGCAGGCAGAGTCTCAGCATTATGTACACACAACCCATGAAGTACTTAAGGGTGCACGCCCTTATGGAGTGTCTCATAAACATATAACAGCCACAAGACTCTTCTTAAAATCACTATTGATTCCTTAACCCATGTGCCATGGGACCCGCATGTTTTACATTAACACCCGTAGATAATAATGACACCTACCTATGTTAGACAAATCCAGAGATCAATTTAAAACAAACGAAAAACCTCAGGGTTTGTTCCTATAGATATTAATCGTAAGGAACTCATTTGCATAACATAATTGTACTTTCCCCTGAATCAGCTGAGACATTGGGCTGTTTTGGTAAACGCCCTATAGGGGAAATGATGCTGAAAGTGATTGAGGGTGAGTGCAGCAGTGCAACAGCGTCTCCGTGGAGGCTAGGTTTCTGACAATACAGCATCTGTTGGGCACTTTAGGATCCAAGGTGATGGACAGGGAAATGGAAATTCAGGGCTCATTGTGTTGCCGGCCTGTCTGAAATTGACCTGTCACTTCTCTAGGATATATACAATAGTCATTTTTGAACCCCAATCAAAGGACATACAGATTGCAGGGGGGATGAAGAAGGGTTGTATGTGTGGAGCACAAACACCAACACATGACCAATTGGTCCATTTCAATCATAAAACACTTTAGACAAGGTACTGCAATGACAAAAGCAAAGTGTGTGCCTTTTAGGTGGTTTAGGTGTGTACCTGGGAAAGAGTGGACAATGGGGAAAAGAATTACCACTCTCAAATTAATACTTTTTGTTCAATGTGAATTAGAACAGATTTTCACAGGCAGTATGGAACTGACAGATTGTGGGAGGGGGTATGATGATATAGAGAAGGAGCAGGCTCCTGTGGTGAGGCATAACACGCATAGATCATTGGGTTGAATGGCCTGTTTCTGTCATCTAATTTCTACAGAAGGACAGCACTGCAGGTTTAGAGGATAACCACCCTAGTGACTGTATAAAATAGTACCTGGCCTCATTAATTTACTTTGCCTTGAAGATTCAGTCTACCCTCCCTCTTGGATAGAGAGAATTTTCTAATAACTACAGTTCTTTAGTCCATAGTCACAATGCAACTGACTTCCCTTTAACAATATTGCTTCCTTAATTGTTCTTCATTTAGTTTAATACTTCATCAGTTTAATACTTCAGTAGCTACTATCAGCTCTTCCTACTCTTCATGTCCTTAGGGCAAAAATACATTTGGGATTTCTGGGAAATCGGTCTCTCTTTAATGAATTATAAGACCCTTGCGATTCCCAAGGGCCCAATTGGGTGTCTGGATCATTACATCAGAACTGATAATGTCACAAAAGTTTTTTTTTAAATATAGGGAAATGAGAAAAAGCAATTTGCTCATTTGAGCATTTTGTCTTGCCGATCAACCATACGCAACCTTAACAATCATGGGCACTCCCTAATTTGTTTAAACTGTTCGAGGAAGTGAATAAACTCATGTAATGGTTCCCAAAGGCACAAACTCTCCAATTAACTCCCAACTGGAAAATTCCAGGATATTGATTGAGCAGAAATAAGCAGCTCCCTCAGTCCTGCAGCACTGTTAAAAAGTGGATGTAGGTATGAGGGCCTGTAATACTCATTAGTCTACAGGCTGTGCTCATAGTGAAAGGTAGAAAGAGATAGACCAAGGCTGGAGATATAAATAAAAGATGGACACTAACAAATCCAAAAGGGAATCAAAACAAGTTCCTTCACCCAAATAGTAATTAGAATGTGGAATTCACAAGGAGTAGTTGAGGTGAACAGCATAGACACATGTATAGGAAAACTAGTCATGAAGGAGAAAGGATTAAAAGATTCAGCTGATAAAGTTAAGTAGGAGGCTAACACTGGCATTGATATGTTGGGCCAGTTGGTCTTTTGCTATTCTTCAAACTCTATATAATTGAATTATCTTGGCTTAGTCATCCATAGAAGCCATTGCAATGCTCACTTACTCTAGAAAGGTCAACACTACCCTAGTTTCCAAGTCAGATTGATTTCATTTGATCCTCTAAGTGGTCATTGAGGGAAGAAAGCATAAGCTTCAGCTGTAATCCCCTCATGGGTCTGTTTACAGTCATTCATCAGGACCACCATCCTTCCCAAACCCCATGGTCTCTAAGCTGAGAGATGGAGAATGACCAATGGAGTAGGAGTCAGCTCCTGCAAGGATGGAGAAAAAACAAAATAGAAAGCTTTACATTAACGTAGGAAAGAGACGCAGGAAATGAGAACATTGGAGGGGCAATGGCCGAATGGTATTACCACTAGACTATTAATCCAGAAACTCAATCAATAGTTTTGGGGACCTAGGTTCAAATCCCACCACGGCAGATGGTGAAATTTGAATTCAGTAAAGAATCCAGAATTAAGAGTCTAATGATGATCATGGAAACATTGTCAGTTATTGGAAAAACCCATCTGATTCACTAATTTTTTTTTAAGGGAAGAAATCAGTTTTCCTTGCCTGATCTGGCCTACATATGACTCCAGACCCACAACAATGTAGTTGGCACTTAATTGCTCTCTGGGCAATTAAAATGGGCTAAAAGACTGACCTAGCCAGAGACACCTACATCCTGTGAGTGAATAAAACAATGAATGGTTTTCATATCATAAACTCAAACTAGAATGGAGAAAACCAGAGCATGAGTAGGCCATTCAGCCCTCTGAGCCTCCCCTTAAATATAATCATGTCTGATCATCCAACTCAGTACCTTGATCCTGCATTTCTTCCCATATCCTTTGAACTCTTTAATCCTTAGAACTGTATCTACTTCCTCCTTGAAAGCATTTTTTAATATTTTGGCCTCAGCCCTATCTGTGGCAGAGGATTCCACAGGATCACCACTCTCTGGATGAAGAAATGTCTCATCTCAGTCCTAAATAATCTACTCCACATCCCTAGTCTTGGACCCCTCGATCATCAGTAATATCCTTCTTGTATTTACCCAGTCTGGACCTGTTGACTCTTCATACGTTTCTATGAGATTTCCCAGATTCTTCTAAACTCCAGTGAATGTAGTCCTAACCAATTCAGTCTCTTTTCATGCACCAGTCCTGTTATTCCAGGAACCAGTGTGGTCAATCTCTGCTGTACTCCCTCTGTAGCCAGAACGCAGCTTCACTTATCTTTCTATACTTCACCTACACCTTCACTCAAAGCTCCAGCAATAACTTTCAGCCTGGAGTCTTTTGCAGTACCAGTGATGGCCACTACACCTAGTGGCACCACTGGTACTGAAGAGCTGCTAGAGTCTGATTGGCCAGCAGTTCTTTGAAGCAGGATCTGACTTCGATACATGTCTCGGAGCCTGACCTAAACCATGGAACATTTGGTTAAAGGCAGGGGGAGGGGGGACTTTGGGGTAAGGAGTGACAGGGGCAGTTCCCCAACAGTTTAGCACCACATTCTACCTGCAAGGTCTATCACCCTCTCCATTACTTTAACCTCTGGAGGGATGGTGCTGTCTGGAACATTTCCTGATCCCTGAAGATGAACAAAAGAAACTTTAAAGTGTTTATAAGCCTTCATCTTTGTAATCAGAACATATGTAAAAGCATCAGTAGGTAAATCTGCTTTGTCATTCACGACGATGATCAACTTCATGTCGCATTCTATCTTCATATTCCTCCAAATAGATTCATAAAACACAGAACAGAAAGAAGCCATTGGGCCCATTATATCTGCATTGGCTGAATAAGCTAGACCCCATTCTGACCCCATTTACTATCACCTGGTCTGTTGCCTTGAGGTTTAAAAATCTACCAACCCCAAACCTGAACATAGTCAATGACTAAGTATCCACATTGCAAAGATCTATAAATCTTTGAGCGAAGCAGAACAGCAAAATTGTTCATTGCTAAGAAACACTCTCATCTTGTAATTCCCAAACTCTGAACGTAGCGTCCAACAAATCCTGCCTCACCCTGAGCCAGAATTGTGTTAAACTAGAGTCTCAATGCACCAACTGCTTCTCTGGTTCACTCTTCATCTCCCTCCGCCAAATTAGTTTGATACACTTTTCTAATATCCTGTATAATGGACCTCAGTTCCATCACCTAATTACTCTCTAATAAAACTCAAAAGTCTTTTTTGAGAACCAGATAATATTTGTTCACCATCATCGACATGTTTCCTACACAAGCTTTGTGAAACTATTAAGTTATTAAATGGCTTTATATCAATGAGAGTACAGGTACTGTTTTGAACCCTGGGTTTAATACCTCAGGTCTCAGACTCTCCCTTTATCACAACCACTACCACTTCCCTACAGTTCCCATCAATCGCCTGTTGGAATTGTACCAGATCATCAAGAAAATTCCTGCGGAAACTTTGGAATGGCTGAAAAATTAGGGGGCACAAACTAGTCTGTGAATTCCATCATAACTCACCCTGGATTTTGTTTCCCTTGATTTATTGGGATAACCTCCCAAGTGGAAACTATAAATAATGTTTCATCATTCTTCAGTCTCCTCGAGACATTGCCAAGTGGTTGATTTATGGGACATTAATGACTTGCTGCTTTGATATTTAAAAGCTCAGGAACTTTTCAATGTGGACATCAATCAGTGCTACTGGTGGACAAGTGTTTAAAACATGTTTAATATGTGTTTCTCTACACCAGTAATTTTGCAAACTATATATCATCTGTTTAAGGATCTTTGCTACCACCTTAATGATGATACCTTCCATATCTGCACCAAGCTTAAAACCTTCTCACTAGTTCCCTCAGTGATTCTCTACAATTTATGTTTTAAACTCTAAATTTGACAGAATCTTACTCTTTTGTGGAGACGGTAGTGTAATGGCAATATTAGAGGACTGATAATCCAGGGTGTCTGACTAATGGATTGGGTACGCAGGTGGAGTCTCACCTGGAAGTGAACCTCGTCTCAGTAATTGCAACTAAAGATTTAGCACCCGTTGTGAAGACCCACCTGGTTCACTCATGCCGTTTAAGGAATAAAATCTGTCGCCCTTACCTGGTCTGACCTACTTGCAACCTCCAGACCCACTACAATGCAGTTTGTTCTCAATTACCCCCAGATTCATGATTAATTAAGGATGGGCAAAAAAATCAGCAATGCCTGTATTCCATGTTGTGTTAAAAAATCTAGCACTTTTCCCACACATTTTCAAATTTGATGCTTTTTTGTCTTCAGGGGAGTAGCTCATAACACATACAAATCTTCCTTTTTAACAATGTTACAATTTGCATTGATATAGGCCTTCAAAAGTTTAAAATACCCCAAGATCCTTTACAGGATCATTAGAGCAAAGTTTGACAAGAGGGTCACTTCAAATAATAAGCAAGGTGATCAACGGTTTCATCAAAGAGAACGATTTGAAGGAGCATCTTGGAAGAGGAGGAGGAGGAAGAAAAGGAGGAGTGGAAAGGTTGAGGAAGGGCATTCGGTATATAACCAACTAAAGGTAAGGCTGGTAGTCGTGGAGTGATGGAAATCAGAGATGAGCACGAGAGCAGGAGTGGAACACAACAGAAGTCTGAGGGCTGTTAAGATTGCTGGAGAGAAAGAGAGATGGTAAAGAATGGAGACACTTAAAAAGAATGAGAATTTTAAAATCAAGATGCCATTGAGTTGGGAGCCAGGTACACAATGCTTGTTGCAAGTTAAGATATTAGCAGCAGAGATTTGAAGGAGCTCAGGTTGAGGTAAAATGTAAAGTTGTCATTGTCTTGCCAGACCATAGGGTTGTCCCTCATGAGAGAGATTGACCACTGGTGCTGCTTTAACCAGAGAGTCATCACATCTCAAGCGAGGGGAGAGATTGAGAAGAAGCAGCCTTCATAGTAACCCCAGCCGATTTGGGAATTGAACCCACACTGTTGGCATCAATTTGCATCGAAAACCAGATGTCTGTGCTAAACAGACCCCCAGTGAGGGTAGAAATGGAGGCCAGTGAAAAGAGCATTACAGTAGTCAAGTACAGAGAGCTTGAGTTTAGAAATCATTACTTGAATGCAGAGTTTCTCCATTGCTTTTGGCAGGGATTGCAGAGTTTGGTGAGAAATATGTTCATGTAATTAATAAATAATGAACCAAAATTCTCATGTTGGGTCACAACTGAATTCAAAAGCTCAGATGTTTAAAGCTCAATCAACAGAGCACAAAAGCATGCCCCCTAAACAGACAGGAGGGTGTGGCTTCACGCCTGTCTATTTCAAAGTAACTCACTCAGGATGTATCATCTTTCTGAGGGGTCTATTTCAGGGACACCGGGTCATAGGTCAAGGACCTAATATTATGAAATTGACAGTCCAACCTGGATCCGTCTATTCCACATTAAAGTGACCCTTAGCCTTGATTTGATTTATTATTGTCATGTACTGAGACATAGTGAAAAGTATTGTTTTGTGTGCTAATTAGATAAATCATACCTTACACAAGTCACATCAGAACAGAATGCAGAATATAGTGTTACAGTTACAGAGAAAGATCACTTCTAATGTATGAGAGGTGCATACATAATTCTGATAATGGTGGGGAATAAGCTATGCTCAAATCTGTTGATAAAAGTTTTCAAACTTTAGTTTCTTCCGCCTGATGGAAGAAGGTGGAAGAGGATTACAACTGTGGTGGGACAGATCTTTGATGATAACGGCTGCTCTCCTGAGGCAGCAGGAAGTGTAGATGGAGTCAGTGGATGGGAGGCTGGTTTGTGTGATGGGTTGGGCTGTGTTCACAACTCTTTGTAATTTCTTACAGTCTTGGGAAGACCAGTTTCCAAACCACGCTATGATGTTCCCAAGTAGGATGTTTTCTATGGTACATCTATAAAAATTATTAGGAATCATTGTGGACATGCCGAATTTACTTAGCCTTCCAAAATGCACTGGTGCACTTTCTTGAGCATAGCGTCAATGTGGGTGGACCAGGACAGATTGTTGGCGATATTTACTCCTAGGAACTTGAAGCTCATTCACAACCTCCACCTTAGTGCCATTGATACAGAAAGGGGCATGTCCTCCACTCCACTTGATGATCAGTACCTTCATTTTGCTGACATTGAGAGAGAGAGATTGTCATCTTCATACCATGCCACTACCCTGTCTATCTCTTTTCTGTACTCTGTCTAATCATTGTTTGAGATCCTATCCACTATGAATAGGTTATCAGCAAATGTGTAAATAGAGTTAAAGCTGAATTTGACCACACAGACGTAAGTGTATAAGGATTATAGTAGGGGGCTGAATACACAGCCTTGCGGAGCACAGATGTCAAGGATTAACATGGAGGAGGTGTTGTCCCCTTTCCTCACTAATTACAGTCTGCGGGTTAGGAAGTCAAGGGTCCAGATGCAGAGGGAGGAGCAAAGTCCTAGCTCTTGGAGTGTGGAGATGAGTTTTGTTGGAATCATGATGTTGAAAGTGGAGCTAAAGTCAATAAATAGGAGTGTGATGTAGGTGTCCTTGTTATGCAGATGATCCAGGAATGAGTGTAAGACCAGGGCGATGGCATCTGACATGGACGTATTGTGATACCATAGAGTACTCTCTAAGGATTGAGTTGAGAAAGTGTGTGGGAAAACAGTAGAGGGAGAGATGAAAATGCATTTATTTCAACTCGAATTTGCATAATTACATCCATATAGCTCCAGAAAAAAAACACATTACTTATGCAAATTAGAAGTGGATCTGGTTTTAACACTGGGGAAGATAAGATTAGCTGAAAGTCTGTGACTAGAGGAGAAAAATAAAGAGAAAACATGACACCAAAGAAAACGAGTGTGTGTGTTCTGGTGTTTCATTAATATCCAATTACAAGTTGTAGTGAATTTAAATGAGGGCATTAGATGTTGTGCAGAACAGTGCAGGCAGGCAGGATACAGAGTCATTCGGGCATTAGCAACATTACATGCATGGAGCTAGTGATGGGAAAGTAATTGCAAGGGAAGATAATGCAATCATTCCACCTAGTCACAATTGAATCACTAAGTCAGTTTACAAATCATTTTATGAATATTTTGGCTTCATATTTTGAGCATTTTTAACAGGGTTGATGGGTCAGGGAGGAAATGCAGGTGATGACTTGAGGGAATCTGTTGTGAAAAATGTGTCAGATACATGGTCTACAGAAGGAATTGAACACCAACCTTACTCCTGCCATTGTGAGTCGTCACTTATCTTTCACTCACTTCGGTCAGGGATGTGAATCTGTTATCAATTACTGAACAACTAAAGAGAGTAGGGTGGGATTCATTTGTGTTGAGACTTTTATGCAAGGATTGCTAACTCTGGTGAATGGAATTTTTAAAAATATCATTTTCGTCTCAGCCTTAAGCATTCTCAGGTCATGTATGGTATAAGCTTATACAGAGGCGAAAGTGAAGACTGCAGATGCTGGAGATTAGAGTCGAGGGTGTGGTGCCGGAAAAGCACAGCAGGTCAGGCAGCATCTGAGAAGCAGAAGAGCCGACATTTCAGGCAAAAGCCCTTAATCAGACCATCTGCTTCACTAATATCCTTTAGGGAACGCAATCTACAGTACTTAAGCAGACTGGCCTACAAGTGACCCCAGACCCATGGTAATTACATTGACAAAGAACAAAGAAAATTACAGCACAGGAAAAGGCCCTTCAGCCCTCCAAGCCTGCACTGATCAAGATCCTCTTTCTAAACCTGTTGCCTATTTTCTAAGGGTTTGTATCACTCTGCTCCCTGCCCATTCATGCAGGGATGACACTCAAATGATGCTATTGTGCCCGCCTCTACCACCTCTGCTGACAACGCATTCCAAGCACCCACTACCCTTTGCATAAAGAACTTCCCACGCAGATCAGATTTCTTGATTTGTAGAAGGATCAATCTTTTAACTGACCATTGAAATGAGACCATAGGCATTGATTTCAAAGATTATTGAGAAAGGGCCAGTGATACCTCTATCACGAGAATAAAAGTAAACCACAAGTTAATGCAGTATAAATGTTCTTTTTCGCTGTCACCAATAGACCTCAAAACTGATCTCAGTAAATCACCATTATTGTAACTGCAACAATTTCCACTGATCATTTCAGGTTGAGTGACCCTTACTCAGAACTGAAAAGTTAATTTGTATTTCCCTCCACAGATGCTGCCAGAGCTACTGAGCTTTTCCAGCAATTTCTGTTTTTGTTTCTGATTTCCAGCATCTGTATTTCTTTCAGTTTTTATTCCACTGATCAGTGTTATGCCCTGTAAATAAACATCACAGTCACTCATTTATGGTCAAGAGTGTGGTACTGGAAAAGCACAGCAGGTCAGGCAGCATCCAAGGAGGAGGAGAATCGATGTTTAGGACATAAGCCCTTCATCAGGGCTGATAAAGGGCTTCTGTCTGAAAGGTTGATTCCCCTGTTCCTCGGATGCTGCCTGACCTGCTGCACTTTTCCAGCGCCACACTCTCGACTCTGATCTCCAGCATCTGCAGTCCTCACTTTCTCCTCATTCATTTATGCAGTGTATCAAGTAGAGAGTTTTCTGGGACTGCCATTTCATTTAAGAAATGGACAGTTAAAGCTAAGATGGCCACCAAAGGACAGGTGACTTTTTCATTTCCAGCATAGACACAGATATATCTGCTTCACCGGAAAGTTCGGAATTTAATAGCCTTGGAGAGCATTCCTCCCTTGAATGGCTATGCCAAGATTGAACCCTTCATGGAATTCACACATTCGTTTGTGGATTTAGCCAAAATTCAAACTCTGATTCCTAACTCATTATTTCCGAGCTCAAAATGTAAGAGAGTCATGTTGGAATTAATTGATTTGCCACCGCTTATTACCATTGTAATAGCTTCAAACTATTCTGAGTGGACAAAAGAAATATTGATCAGATAAATGGTCACTTCACTGGCAGTGACTACATAAATCCTATTGCCCCAAAGCCCAGTGAGGTACTAGTCAGTCTACAAACACCTGTGCCTTAAGACTGGAGACTGCAAACTGCAACATCTTAAAACTTCCATATGACTGTTCCTTTCAACTCTATCATTACCAACCACTTATCCCCTCAAAAGAACACTCAATATAACCTTGTGCCCCACTTAACGTCCACCTCTTTGAGGACACCTGCAATGAGCTATAATTTTCAAGAATTTTCTGATAGAAACCAGACTTGAAGAGCCAAATGGTCTACTTCAGTTTCTAGTTTACATTGTAGACAATTTTTAAAAAAAAATTTCTGTAGTTTTGATCGTGGATTGAAATGGGAAAAGGACTGTTTTAAAAAAATGTCCACTTGACCTGAAATGTTAACTCTGATTTCCCTTCACAGATGCTGCCAGACCTGCTGAGCATTTCCAGCAATTTCTGTTTTCATTTGTGAATGTTATTTTAATCCTTGGTGGGACTACTGCTTTGCAAAGAATGAATGAGACACCACTGAAATGCACTTCATCATTTATTTTTTTTTCTAACTGCAGAGTCAAGGTATACAACTGAAACAATTGTTATTCCTTCTTCTTTTCTTTTATTTACGTGACTTATAAATAAAATACAAAAAAATGTTCACTACAAAAATCTACTGTTAGTAGGATGTAAAAAATATTCTCTTTCGCTATTGAAGGCACAAACTTCACTTAGTGACACATGAAGAAAAATAACCTGCAGCATTTTTTTTTAAATTTCCCCCATCAGAACACTGAAAAAAAATGACATAGCAGAGTCACACAGTAAGAGGCAGCAACAAAGCTCAATGATTACATCACATTGTGAATGGGGTGCGCGCACATACACACAGACTCTCTCTCTCTCGCGCGCGTGCACACACGCGCGCACACACACACACCCACAACTCTGACGAGTTTTGCACTGATGAGGACAGGACCAGCAATCACTATTCCAAACACAGTTCTCATTCAAACAAGGGAAAAAAAAATCTTTTAAAACTTGTGAACAAAAAAATTTAAAGAAAATGGCACCTTCTAAATGTAGGCTAACAACAGGTGCTGAGGTAGACTCAACCATAACATTAATTCAAAAAAATAATAAAACACTTCTTTTATATTAAAAAAAGTTGTAGTACAAAGCAATTAGACTGGCACATGCACTGTCACAAGTCAAAACAAAACAAATGGCCAACTGCCATGAATACACTTGGTCCAAAATGGCCGTCCTCAGTGCTATATATATATATATATTTTTATGTGTTTATATATGAACAGGATGGCTCTTTCTGCAACATTACAAGTCTTCACCATCTTAAACTGGCACAATGCACAAGAAACAAACCCTAAAAGGAAAATGGACGCAGGATTTTTAAAAAAAACACTTCCCAAAAAACAACATACAAAGTGTGGAACACCTTCTCTTCAGGAACCGATGCTACACTTGACTGCAATAGGCGTTCAAGCCCGATTATTGTTTTAAATAACGAACATGAAAACAAAATTGCAGACAGTTTAGGCACACCATCATAAACATTACATATCAAGTGTAACTATGCATGTTTTGCACTAAATCAAAATAGTTGCAAGCCAATGCTATGTGCTAACAAAAAAAGAGAAAAATGCTGGAGAAACTCAGGAGGTCTGGCAGCATCTGTGGTGACAGAAACAGAGTTAACGTTTCAATATGACTCTCCTCAGACCATTCTCAAAATGTTAATGCTGTCTCTCTCTCTCTCTACAGACACTACAAGACCTATTGAGGATCTCCAGCATATTATTTTCCATTCAGATTTCCAGCATCAACATTATTTTTCTTTTCTATGTACTGACTGAACAAATTTCTCTTATGCAGGGCCCCCTCTTATATTGAATAGCATTATAATAATTGAGTGTGTGAGTAGTGTGTCGTAAACTTTTCATTGGGAATCTAGTGATTTTTCTTTCCCCTCCCCAGTCCCACCGTAAATAAATTCTTAATTTTGTCCCAAAGCTGTGTGCTATGCAAAAGGCAGCCAACTTAAAAGAAATTCAGACTACATGGTGTTTTAAGGAAAAATGTCTTCACCTCCACTTGCTTTCATTACCAGTGATAAAATTACTCTGCACGCTGGTCTTGATCAGATCACAAAAACTTTCTCCAGACATAATGCAGGATTGCAGGTTGAAAATAGACAGTGGTACTTTTGGATATGCTTCACTATTTTAAGTGGAAATTGAATGAATGGTATACACACACACACATACACATACACACACTTACAGGAGTCCAACAACCAAGAGACAATATAGAAACCCTTGCTGATCCAAAACAGCCCAAGCATTTGTACCCAGCAATTAAGGTGTGCAACTCTGGATTGCTGTCCGGTGGAATCAATTCCATCAACCTTAATGCTCCAGTAGAGATTGTAGTCAAATTACACAAGAGTTCCTGCTATCTCACTGGGATCGAGAAAACGTGATTCATCAGGATGACCAGCTCTGCCTTTGAGCACTGTTTCACTTCTTAGTTTGTCATATGGCAGCTTTAATAGTAACCATGGGAACCTGTGGCCTGAGGGACCCATTCATAAGGCAGGGGCAGTAATGCAAGGCATCGTCATGATCCAGGAAGTAAGGGAAGTGATTAACAATTCCTTAGCAAAATGCACCCTCTATTAAATTCAAAGTGAACTACAACTCAAGTTTACAAACTCATTGCTAGCAGATTAACTGACCCGCAGTACAACAAACATTTGGTTGTGTGTTCATTAGGGAAGATTAAAGCTCAAAAACTCTGCCTGGGAACTGATGATGATCCAGGTTTGGCACAGATGGTCCTCAAACCTGATCAGAATGATCTGCCCCTTTAGGGAACTTGATTTTCAACTGCTTCACTGACAATCAAGTAGACCCTGAATAGTTTGGACTGAAGTGAAGAGTGGGAGTGAATGGGGAGAAAAGGTTCCTACTGCTCCTCAGAAAAAGTGAAACAAAAACTCAATACTTTATGTGCTTGAGTGACCAGAGTGGCGGAAAAGACCCAAAGCCTTCTAATAGTGATTAATTTCTCAGACTAATTTAACAGTAGTTAGCCCATGGAATACACAAGTTCAGGGCATCCCTGACTTTTTGAAAGAACTGTCCACTGAATTTGACAGTGGGATCAACACATGTGTGGATGTGGAGTAAAATTAAATCTGTTAAATTTGTAGGTTTTTTTACATGACAATCAGACACTACACACATCAATCTCTACCCTAAAGTTTTTTGCTGCAAACACTAAGAAAATCCATTTAACCTCGAAGGTAGTTCAACTTTAGGTGGTTCTTGTGGCCACAGCCTTGCCAAAAAGAACATGGATTCTTGACATCAGCAAATGGTTAAAAAGGTCAACTGAATTAATAGACTCAGGGTTGACTTTAACTTGGTTACCAATTCGAACATTACCCTTGTTGAAATATGATCCGTTTCTAGCTTGTGAGGTCAAGAGTTGCCAAGTTAGATCAGTTAAGGCCCAGTGTCAGCCACTGTCTAAAAGTTGACCCCAGTGACTCCAACAGAAACAAGGAGACATTTACAGAAAACCCTTGCTGCATTAGAGAACATAACAGAGGAAGTACAACAGTGAATGCTTCGGGTTCAGCTTGGCTGCACAGCCTTCGTTCTCACTTAATGTCTTGCTTACAGTAACATTCAATCCAATTGAAATTGTATCAATAGGGTCTAAACTGCTCTTTACTTGCATCAGCTTAAATCAAAGATTTACTTCATATCATCTTTTATTTTCAGGAAAACTTGCTTCTTCTCCTTGGGACTGGGAACACTCAAAACGTGGAGGGTTGCAGGAATAGAATTCTTCCCTATTGAAGATAAAGCATCAGGGAGCCCCAGGTCAAAGGAAGACACTAACCAAGGTCAAAGGCAGTCCTCCTACACTCCTGCTGATTCAGGCATTACCTGGTTTAAAGGTTGCCACTGCACATTAACCTAACTCAAAGGTTGCACACACCGCCAAGGTACCAGTTCAATCTGAAATACCGCACCTGATACCACAACTTCCACTTCCCACAAAAGGCATTTTCCAACAGGAAACATTAAGGACTGTTTCATTTGGCTTGTGAGTTTGTGCTCACAGGGTTGACTTGTTTCAAAGAGAATCTCTATAGGCAACTGGGTAGGAGTTTTTGTGGGGTTGGACATAGCAATGAAATGCCAATATCTGACTTCCTTCACCACCTGTCCTGCAGGCAGAATTATAATCACTTTTCTGGTAATAAGAATCTGCTTTCTTCAGTCATATTTGTTCTGATGGTCAATCGGTTTTCCTATATCATGAGAAAAAGCAACACAGGTTCAGTTTTTACAAAGTAACTAAAAGCCCATGAGTGAAGTCAAATATCATCCCAGAGACAGAAATGAATTTAGTTTTGAACATTTGTTTCAATTGCCCCACTTACAGGACTTTTACATAAAACCCCATCACCACGGTGAAATGAAATGGGTTATATTCTACAGTGAATCCCCGCATTACCACTTGCGAACTCTAAATCTTAGTGGAATTAACTGACTTCTTTTCAACTGACTTCTTTGGTTAAACCCCAAGATAATGGCTGTGCAGCCAAGCCTTGAGTTTCATTTCAAACGTCCAATTTCCTTTACTGAAAAACAAGAGACACCACTTGAGGCAATTAGCAGCCCTCCAAGTAAATTATATTCTCAAAATGCAAATGCCAGCCGTTCATGGACATCTTTGCTGTCATGTTCAAAGGGGAATGGCAGTGCTAATCAAATTTGCAGCTTAGTCTCACAGTAACCTTCAATATGGACTGCCTCAGTTGAACTGGAACTGTATATAGTACCAGTCTGAAGGACAATAAGGCCATATGTAATAATCCTTAAAAGCACTATTCACCACATTTGTGTTCTAAATCAAAGGGAGCTCCAGTTTAATTAACTTTTTTTTTACAAAATGATAAAAAAATGCTCACAATTAATCATTTGGGTTTTTCAACTTCCAACACATTTTGCAAATCAGGAACAAGGATTTGGGTTCCATCATTGACAAGTCGGTGCATTATTCCCAAATATCTTCAATAGCAGAAGTGCTATAATTGGGCAGTGATCTTCTCAAATTACCAAGCCTGATCTATTGTCCAACATTTTACTGACCAAGCTTCCCTCTAAAATCAAGAGGATTAATGGTCTGCAATAAGGATTGAAGTGCGTTTCATAAAGCCACTTTATAAATTGGGGCATTGGGGGGTGGGGGGGGGGCGGCGAGAGTAGAAAGGGGGGAAGGAGAAGATAAGGAATGGAGGGAGGTTAAGAAGGGGAAAGGGTGGTAATAGGAAATAGGGGAGGGAGAGATGGAAAGGGGAAATGGGGGAAAGAGGAGGAAACTGGACATCTTGTAAGTTTTCAGCCTGATACCACTTTGGCAACAATGTCACCCCTGCCCACTCGACAGTTCATGGGACTGTTCTCTCTGACCAAAAGGTCCATCGGTCAGATGCAAGCAAATACTCCCTCTTTGCATGCAGAAATTGTCCTTTGTTGCTAGGCAACAGGATGCTTCCCCCTCTCTTGGCTTGTGTATCCAATGTCCTGCTGGTTTAATTAATAACTTGAGCTTATATTACCAAGTAACTTTGTTGCTTTTTGATTTAGTGCTAAATGCATGAATTAACATTGGGATACAACAACACTGTTTGAATTCCCATATATTCACAAAGAGAAATCATATTTCACATCACAGAGGCAGAAAGACTACCAGAAACCTACAAATGTAAAAGGATTGACAATTATTACAAAAATATCACAATTTTGTAAATATCTAACCAACTCTGTCTGAACTTCACAGAGTGCTCCTCAACCCTGAAGGTGTAGGTTTGAACCTCCCCCACCCCCCCCCCCACCCCATTTCCAACATACTTTTACTAACATCCCTCTTTAAACACACACACATCCATCTCTCTCTCTCTCTCTCTCTCACACATAAAATCTCACACAACCAAGATTCCAGAATCTGCCCCCAGTGATTCTCCTCTTTCCTTTATAGTTAAACAAAACTACATTGACTGTTCTCCTAACTCAAGCTCAACACTTGTGTCCTTTCCCTCGCACATTAGAAACTAAATCACCAACTGTTCCCTTTCCAACTAAAGGATTACACACTTTCTTTCCATTTTTAAGGCACCCCCAACTTTCCCTTTTCACTGCTGGCCAAGAGGTAACTGCTGTGCACAGCTAAGCCCAACTTTTCACTCCCATTTCCCAAGTTCTTTTTTAATGACACCTCCCAGACCCCTGCCCCATCAACCCTCTCCCCAAACTACAGCTAGATTCCCTAAGTACCCTCCCTCCCTCCCCACCCCAACCCTTACATATAGGTGCTGTTAATTTACCAAAAGGAAATGCAGCAGATGGTTCAAGCATGAGATGAATAGTTGTGGCAACAACGTAAAACACAAAATACTGCAAACTGTGCTTTAATAACTTGCCAAAAAAAAGTTTAAAAAAATAAGAGGTAGCTTTCAGAATATGTTTTGACTCTTACCTAACCTGGTAGAGACGTTTTTCATTAATCTTCTTTATAAAAAAAAGCACAAAAATTAAGAAAAGAATAATTTGGTAATGACCGCGCACACTCAAAAACAAAACTGCTTTCTCTGCTGTGGCACTTTGCAGTCTCTTAAGTACTTAAACTTGTTGCTACTGCCCGTCACATTTTGCGACTTATTTAATGACCCAAGCCTGTACATGAAAGGAGGACATCCAAACAGGGAAAAAAAACACATCATTAGCTGAACGAGGTCATACAACACGAGGTAATTCCAAGCACGCTGTGCGTAACACAGAAAATGGTTCAAAAAAAAAAAGTAAAAATCAAACTTTCTTCCCCACATTCACAGCAGTGTTTTCTTTCCCCTCTCTTGCTTTCACGGTTAGACGTAGCACAGATAGAGATAAGTTTTCTCTATTCTCCAGTCTGGTGGAATATCCTCAGGCTTGTGGCCTTTCATGTGCTTCTGCATAGCAGAAAGGCTGGGGCAGTAATCTAGGCATATTGTGCACTGGTAAGGGGATGCCCCATTATGGGTGCGTAGGTGCTTGATCATAGCAGAGTAGTCCCGAGACCGTTGATGGCACAGTTTACATTCAAAAGGCTTTTCACCTGCAAGAGGCAAAATAAGAACACATTAATCCTTTGAAGATCAAAGCACCCACTGAGGAACACAAGAGACAATGTAGAATCATAAATCCTTACAGTGCAGATAGAGGCAATTCAGCCCATTGAATCTGCACTGGGCCTCTGAAGAGCATCCAACCCAGACCCAACACCCCACCATCCCACATTTACCATGGTTAACCCACCTAGCCTACACATCCCTGGACACTAGGGGGCAATTTAGCACGGCCAATCCACCTAATCTGCTTATCTTCATACTGCGGGAGGAAACCGGAACACTCAGAAAAAACCCACGCAGATGCAGGGAGAATATGCAAACTCCACACAGACTGCCACCCAAGGCTGGAATCAAACCCCGGTCCCTGGCGCTGTGAGGCAGCAGTGTTAACCTCACTGTGCTGCCCTTATCATCCCCTCCAAATCTCCATTCTCAATTCCTTCGGCCCCTCAAAAGCCAATTGTTGTTTTTCTCCATACTCTTATCTCCAGCAATTTTATCTTTCTCTCATCCCAATTCCTCTCCTCTGCTTATTTCAATTTTTAAGCCCTCCTGTCTCCCCCCCCCTGCTATAGCCTGAACAAAGATTATCTGGAAAAAGATGGCCATTCATCACACAGTCTATTCAGCTGCAGGGGCATCACAATCATAGCCAATCCTGCTCACAGTGAACACAGTGGAAGAGCCCACAAGTAAGGAGTACTTAGGAGTGGCACAGTGGCTCAGTGGTTAACACTGCTGCCTCACAACACCAGGGACATGGGTTCGATTCCAGCCTTGGGGGGTAACTGTGGAGTTTGCACATTCTCCCTGTGTCTGCATGTGTTTTTTTTCCTGGGTGTTCTGGTTTCCTCCCACAATTCAAAGATGTGCAGGTTAGGTGAATTGGCCATGCTAAATTGCCCATAGTGTTGGGGGGATGTGTAGGTTAGGTGCATTAGTCATGGGTAAATATAGGATAATAGGGTAGCAGAATGGGTTTGGGTGGGTTATCCATTGGAGGGTTGGTGTGGACTTGTTGGTCCAAATGGCCTGTTTCCACACTGTAGGGATTTTATGTGCACAGGAGAGCAAGGAGATGAAAATCGAAATAGGGATAGAAGAGAGGATGTTGAAAAGATTTCAATATTATGATGTAAACAGTACAGCAAGTAAAGCAACACAAAATATATTGGAAAGTGCAGACATGAACTTCCAAATCAATTATTGCTCATTTGAAGCTGCTTTATTTCATTAAAGCAGCAATTTTGCTAGATATGTTTAAGTTCACTGTACAAAGCCAAAATCATTGCCAAATAATGTCAAAGACTTTTCCAGTGTCAAAATCTTCTCAAACATTCATTTGCCCAGCAGCGTTTACTGAACTAATCCACAAAATACACTTGCAGCAACTTGTTCTTCGACTAACACCTTCCAGGCCTTACAAACGAGAAGGGAAAGGGCAACAGGTTCATGGGAACACTACCACCCACAAGCTCCTCTTCAAGTTTCTCACCATCCTGACTCAGAAATATATTGATTATTCATTCACGGGACTAAAATCCTAACACTCCCCTTTTAACAGCACGGAATGTACCAAACGCCAAATAGACTGCAATGATCCAGCAGGTGGTTCTTCAACCTTCCTCAAGAGTAAGTGGGGCAGGGAAATAAATACTGGTCTGGGAACAAATAGCATGCCTCCACATACCCTGAATGAGAAGAAAATACAGACACAAGTTTATCAGATCTTTAATGATATTTGAAGACTGCTTTTAATTCAAGTATTTTCCACCTGTTTAAGAAACTAGCTACAAGCCATTCCCATTATAAATACATGACTAGTTGTGTGTAGCTCCAGAAATAGCCAAGAAGCTCAACACCATCCAAATAAACCAACTTCATTGGCAAACACTGTGAACATAGACAACAACAGAAATTGCTGGAAAAGCTCAGCAGCTCTGGCAGTACCTGTGGAGAGAAATCAGTTTTAATGTTTCAGGTCATCCTTCCTCAGAACTTAGTGTCAACATGCACTTGCTCCATCACCGATGTATAGTGACAAGTCACCAAAGCTCCTTCAAGGGCCTTTAGTACAGTGATATGTACTTCTTGTCAGATGTGGGAGTTTAAAGAGAGTTTAAGGGTTACTGCGGATTATATCTGCCATAAATGCTGTTGGATGCGAATCTTATCAGATCGAGTGGATCAGTTGGAGAGACAGACAGAAGCGATGAGGAATTTTCAGCAGCAACATTATGTGATGGATGGCAGTTATAGGAAGGGGGAAAGTCTCAGATACAGTCACATAGATGGGTTAACTCCAGGAAGGGTAAGAGAGGTAGGCACCTATGGCAGGAGTTTTTTGTGAATTTATCCATTTCAAACAGGTATGCTGTTTTGGAAAATGTAGATGGTGATGGATTCTCAGTGGAACGTAGCACAAACAGCCAAGTTTCTGGTATTGAGACTGGCTCTAATGCAACGAGGGGTACATCAGCTTCTGAGAGATCAATTGTGTTAGGGGATTCTGTAGTCCAAGGTACAGACAGACGTTTCTGTGGCCAGCAGTGAAAAAGCAGAATGGTGTGTTGTTTCCCTGGTGCCAGGATCAAGGATGTCTCAGAGAGAGTGCAGAACATTCTCATGGGGGAGAGGGGCCAGCGGGAGGTCATTGTCCACAATGGAACCGACATAAGAAGGGAATAGTTTGGGATTCTGAAGGGAGATTACAGAGAGTTAGGCAGAAATTTAAAAAGAAGGTACTCGAGAGTAGTAATGTCTGGATTACTCCCAGTGCTACAAGCTAGTGAGGGCAGGAATAGGAGGATAGAGCAGATGAATGCATGGCTGAGGAGCTGGTGTACGGGAGAAGGATTCAAATTTTTGGATCATTGGAATCTCTTTTGGGGTAGAAGTGACCTGTACAAGGAGGACAGATTGCACCTAAATTAGAAAGGGAAATATGCTGGCAGGGAAATTTGCTAGAACTGCTTGGGAGGATTTAAACTAGTAAGGTGGGGGGGGGGTTGGGACCCAGGGAAATAGTGGGGAAAGAGATCAATCTGAGACTAGTACAGTTGAGAACAAAGTGAGTCAAACAGTCAGGGCAAGCAGGGACAAGGTAGGACTAATAAACTGCATTTATTTCGATGCAAGAGGCCTAACGGAAAAGGCAGATGAACTCAGGGCATGGTTAGGAACATGGGACTGGGATATCATAGCAATTACAGAAACATGGCTCAGGGATGGACAGGACTGGCAGCTTAATGTTCCAGGGTACAAATGCTACAGGAAGGATAGAAAGGGAGGCAAGAGAGGAGGGGGAGTGGTATTTTTGATAAGGGATAGCGTTACAGCTGTGCTGAGGGAGAATATTCCTGGAAATACATCCAGTGAAGTTATTTGGGTGGAACTGAGAAATAGGAAAGGGATGATCATCTTATTAGGATTGTATTATAGACCTCCTAATAGTCAGAGGAAAATTGAGAAACAAACTTGTAAGGAGATCTCAGCTATCTGTAAGAATAATAGGGTCGTTATGGTAGGGGATTTTTAACTTTCCAAACATCGACTGGGACTGCCATAGTGCTAAAGGTTTAGATGGAGGGGAATTTGTTAAGTGCGTACAAGACAATTTTCTGTTCAGTATGTGGATGTACCTACTAGAGAAGGTGCAAAACTTGACCTACTCTTGGGAAATAAGGCAGGGCAGGTGACTGAGGTGTCAGTGGGGGAGCACTTTTGGGCCAGTGACCATAATTCTATTCGTTTTAATATCGTGATGGAAAAGGATAGACCAGATCCAAAAGTTGAAGTCCTAAATTGGAGAAAGGCCAATTTTGACGGTATTAGGCAAGAACGTTCGAAAGCTGATTGGGGGCAGATATCGCAGGTAAAGGGATGGCTGGAAAATGGGAAGCCTTCAAAATGAAGATAACAAGAGTCCAGAGGCAGTGTATCCCTGTTAGGGTGAAGGGCAAGGCTGGTAGGTGTAGGGAATGCTGGATCACTAGAGAAATTGAGGTTTTGTTTAAGAAAAAGAAGGTATATGTCAGGTATAAACAGCAGAGATCGAGTGAATCCTTAGAAGAGTATAAAGAAAGTAGGAATATACTTAAGAGGGAAATCAGGAGGACAAAACAGGGACATGAGATAGCATTGGCAAATAGAATTAAGGAGAATCCAAAGGCTTTTACAAATATATTAAGGACAAAAGGGAAACTAGGGAGAGAATAGGGCCCCTCAAAGATCAGCAAGGCAGCCTTTGTGTGGAGCTGCAGGAGATGGGGCAGATACTAAACAAGTATTTTGCATCAATATTTACTATGGAAATGGATATGGAAGAGATAGAAAGTGGCAAAATAGATGGTGACACCTTGCAAAATGAACATTTTACAGAGAGGAGGAAGTGCTGGATGTCTTGAAATGGGGAAAGGTGGATAAATCCCCAGGACCTGATCAGGTGCACCCTAGAATTCTGTGGGAAGCTAGAGAAGTGATTGCTGGGCCTCTTGCTGAGATATTTGTATCATCGATAGTCACAGGTGAGATGCCAGAAGACTGGAGGTTGGCAAACGTGATGCCACTGTTTAAGGAGGGTAGTAATGAGAAGACAGGGAAGTATAGACCAGTGACCCTGATGTCAGTGGCGGACAAGTTGTTGGAGTGAATCCTGAGGGACAGGATGTACATGTATTTGGAAAGGCAAGGACTGATTAGGATAGTCAACATGGCTTTGTGTGTGGGAAATCATGTCTCACAAACTTGATTGAGTTTTTTGAAGAAGTAACAAAGAAGATTGATGAGGGCAGAGCAGTAGATGTGATCTATATGGACTTCAGTAAGGCGTTCGACAAGGTTCCCCATGGGAGACTGATTAGCAAGGTTAGATCTCATGGAATACAGGGAGAACTAGCCATTTGGATACAGAACTGGCTCAAAGGTAGAAGACAGAGGGTGGTGGTGGAGGGTTGTTTTTCAGACTGGAGGCCTGTGACCAGTGGAGTGCCACAAGGATCGGTGCTGGGCCCTCTACTTTTTGTCATTTACATAAATGATTTGGATGCGAGCATAAGAGGTACAGTTAGTAAGTTTGCAGATGACACCAAAATTGGAGGTGTAGTGGACAGTGAAGAGGGTTACCTCAGATTACAACAGGATCTGGACCAGATGGGCTAATGGGCTGAGAAGTGGCAGATGGAGTTTAATTCAGATAAATGAGAGGTGCTGCATTTTGGGAAAGCAAGCCTTCGCAGGACTTATACACTTAATGGTAAGGTCCTAGGATGTGTTCCTGAACAAAGAGACCTTGGAGTGCAGGTTTATAGCTCCTTGAAAGTGGAGTCACAGGTAGATAGGAAAGTGAAGAAGGCGTCTGGTATGCTTTCCTTTATTGGTCAGAGTATTGAGTACAGGACTTGGGAGGTCATGTTGCGGCTGTACAGCACATTGGTTCGGCCACTGTTGGAATATTGCATGCAATTCTGGTCTCCTTCCTATCGGAAAGATGTTGTGAAACTTGAAAGGTTTCAGAAAAGATTTACAAGGTTGTTGCCAGGGTTGGAGGATTTGAGCTATAGGGAGAGGCTGAACAGGCTGGGGCTGTTTTCCATGGAGCATTGGAGGTTGAGGGGTGACCTTATAGAGGTCTACAAAATTATGAGGGGCATGGATAGGGTAAATAGACAAAGTCTTTTTTCTGGGGTCAGGGAGTCCAGAACTAGAGGGTTCAGGGTGAGAGGGGAAAGATATAAGAGAGACCTAAGGGACAACTCTTTCACACAGAGGGTGGTACGTGTATGAAATGAGCTGCCAGAGGAAGTGGTGGAGGCTGGTACAATTGCAACATTTAAAAGGCATCCGGATGGCTATATGAATAGGAAGGGTTTGGAGGGATATGGGCCGGGTGCTGGCAGGTGGGACTAGATTGAGTTTGGATATCTGAACGGCATGGACAGGTTGGACCGAAGGGTCTGTTTCCGTGCTGTACATCTCTATGACTCTATATAACAGCACCTTCCAAACATGTGACCTCCACAATGACAGGGGCAGCATATATTTGGGGACACCATCACCTCTAAGTTCCTTCCAAGGACTGCATCATCAGGACTTGGCAACACATCAGCCATCCTTTATTGTGGCTGGGATGAAATCCCAGAACTCCATGACTAACAGTTCTGTGGGTGTACCCATCCATTACAGACTGTATTAGTTCAAGGGGGCAGCTCATCAGCACCTTCTCTCGGGCAACTGTGTCTAGTCTGGGCAACTAATGCTATTCCAAGCAGCAGCAACTATATCCCATGAACGAATAACAAAAAAACATAAAAGTTATAACATGCATAAAGATCATTCACCCCAACCAGACAGGGCTGGTGTTTCCCCTCTTCGTGAGCACAAAGTCCTGATCACAATTACCAACATGGCTCCCACGGCCCTTCAATTCCTCTCAGCGTCACTAACCGTCTGATTAATGTGCCTTGCTATGCTTGATGTGGCGGTGCCGGTGTTGGACTGGGGTGTACAAAGTTAAATATCACACAACACCAGGTTACAGTCCAACAGGTTTATTTGGAAGTAGCTGATGAAGGAGTAGTGCTCCAAAAGCTTGTACTTCCAAATAAACCTCTTGGACGATAACCTGGTGCTGTGTAATTTTTAACTTGGTATGCTTGACACCGACACAGCGTATTAGCCACTGAACTGAGCTTTAGCCACTATTTCCCTATTAGGGATTTAACATCACCTTTCAAAATGATTGTGAGACCATGCGAGATGCAGACTGCAAATCAATGGCATTGAGAGATATCTGTGAGCTAACAGTCTAGTTCAGGGTTGGGTGCCACTATTCAGCTTCATGTTTTTTACACCTGCCCATCACAACAGATTTATAATCAAATCAATTTGTGCAGTACTTGAATTATAAACAGCTGTTAAAAATTGGGGAATTACATAAAATTGCAATAGATTTTGTTTGCAAATTAATTCAACTCGTTGTATACTTGCTTCTGAAATTTTCACTAACCTCATTTCCCAAATCAGCAATCCTGTCACCCAAGTGATTTAGACACAATTAATTCAACCACAGAGTCAAGGGCGCTGAGGCTGTACTCTGACTAAGGAGGCATATAGCCCTCACTCCCAGGGCCCCCTTTCCCCAGAAGATGCCTTCATGGCCCAGCTCTGCTGGCCAAGTCGCTGTATGTGGTTGATGTTAAAAATCACACAACAGCAGGTTATAGTCCAACAGGTTTATGTGGAAGCACTAGCTTTCGGAGTACTGCTCCTTAATCAGGTAGCTGGTTGATGCAAGTTGCCTTAACTACCAGAGTTAACATCTCCTTGTGATGACAGTGTAACCAGCCTGACTGAAGCAACTTTTAGATGGACAACTCTTCTTTTTGACAGAATGAGGACTTTACAGCACAGAAATAGGCCATTCAGCCTAACAGGATATTGCTCCACATGAACCTTCTTCACCAATGGAGCCTTCTAATCCTTTGTCTTCATCTAGATTATACCTCAAATAGATCTGTCCATCGCCTCCACCATACCCTATGGGGTGTTTGTTCTCTCTCTGCTTTATCCAGCTTCTCCATTAACTTGTTTATTGTAGGAGCTGCTGGCAAACTGAAGGTGGGTCCCTGGACCCAAAACATTAACTCTGCTTTCTCTCCACAAATGCTGCTGGACCTGCTGAGATTTTCCAGCAATTCCTGCTTTCCATCAAATCTCTTGTCTGGGATTAAAGTGGAGCCCCTTCTCATTAACTTGCTTGCTGAGTTGGTCAGACACGTGAACTACACTGGGCTGAACAAGGCAATAGCTTGCCACTCCCAAACATGGATGGTGGAATTGTAACTGGACTCAGGGTGCCCAACAGCGCTAGATTTTCCTGGGGCAGTCCTGCATCAGCTCCTTTCAGCTAATGGGTATCCCAAATCAATGGAGAAGCTGGATAAAGTGGAGAGAGAGAAAAACACCTCCATAGGGTGAGGTGAAGGCGATGGACAGATCTATTTGAGGTATAATTTAGATGAAGACAAAGGATTAGAAGGCTCCATTGGTGAAAGAGGTTCATGTGGAGCAATATCCTGTTGGGCTGAATGGCCTATTTCTGTGCTGTAAAGTCCTCATGATCCTGGCAACAAGAGCCACAAACACTTCCTCACTCAATCTGGCAATAACTACCCACCTCACCGACTCCCTCCTCCTCCACTTGCCTCCAGCCCTTGCCGTGGTAGCATCCCACCCTCTGCTCAAACCCAGTCAAACCAAAATGCCCCTCAATTTACAATCAAATGATTAGCCACCCCAACCAGACGGGAAAAAAAAGCACAGGACTGAGGAGAGTAGAAAGGGAGAGCAGACATGGAGAAACCAGATGTCAGAAAATGGGCCTTCGGTGAGTGTGGAAGTAATCTACAATCTCTTTCATGGATGAATGGCCTCATGAATGACACCGTGTTACCAAAGTTAGCGTACAGTCAAGGTCAGGCATCCACAAACAGAACAGAAGGGGAAGTTATGGTCTCAGAGCGGTGGGTGTGGCTAAGTGCAAATGATTCAGAATAAATCCCCAGAGTATCGTTCAGTTATTGCCACACTCTGGACGATAAATCACCAACAAAAACAAAGCCATAAGCTTTGGCTCATTTCAGCAAACAATTAGGGTAAGTTATGGAAGCAGTCAAGGATGACAGCAGTAGAATTTTACACTGCAGAATTCTTCCAGCAAGGACTGACTTATGGTCAGGTGGCTTTATACTCAACAAGAGAGAAATTCTCCACACTTGTGTGACAGCTCAATCCACAACGCATCAAAAGTCAAATATTGTGTTACATCTCCAGATTTGTCATCTTCAAAAAGATACATTGAGTGAGATTGATCAAAATACAATAGATACACAAATTGAAAGTGAAACAGTCCATTCAGTCCCTTGAGCCTATCCCTCAATATCCTAACCCTATCAGAAATCTGTAGGCCTGTATCTCGAATATTTTAATTGTCCTCCCAGATTCCACAAACTTCTTGAGAGTGTGAATTCCAGACTTCAACTATCCTTTGCATGACATAGTTCCCTGGAATTCCTGAATTCTTCCATCCTATGACAGTGTTCCAAGTTTTTAATTCCTCAAATAAACAATTTTCTCTCTTCCTATCATATCAAACTATTCAATATTTTAAACACATCAATCCAGCAACCCGCAATCTTCTACATTTGACAGAATACATCCAATATTTAAGTGTTAACTCCTTTATGGCTAATCTCAGTTATGATCCCAGCTGATGTTAGTATAGGATATGACAGATTGCAGACTTAAATCTGGCTTGTTAGATCACATTTTTTATCTATCAAAATGGTCTTTCACTAAAACACAAAAGTGTGCAATGCTACAACTTTGGCCTTAACAACAAAGCAGAAGTTTATAAAACACAAAAGAAAATAAGATAAATAGATTACATATTAGCACAATCTGAAACATTCCAAAACAAATACCAGAAATACTCTAATTTATCCCATTACATTATAGTACTCAAACACGAGAGTTTTTGCTTCTCTACCATAACTGTCGATTCAACTTAATGGCTTCTTTCAAATTCCAATCTTGAGACTTTGCTAGCCTCTTGCTTGATTAGGTCACAACTGAAATTAAGACTTTCACAGCTTCAAGCAACTCCTTCAGGGTTCTAACCAAGCACTTCTGGTTAGAAATTTCCATACTACAATCCTTACACTGAAGTAACTTATTACATAACCATTCCTTTCTTTAAGAGAAATCACTTCTTACATCTAATTTCAATCAGGAAATCTGAAAACTGAGTAACAAAAGATTTCCATGCTATGAGCCTTTCTGCTAAGCAAGAAGAAAATCCATCTCCTTCTCAACAGAAAGCATGTTAATGCTCTTTAATATTTACTCTGTCTGCTCATAGGGTGCTGGCAGGTGGGACTAGACTGGGTTGGGATATCTGGTCGGCATACACAGGTTGGACTGAAGGGTCTGTTTCCATGCTGAACATCTCTATGACTCTAAAACCCATTTATCACCCATACTGATAAGTTTTAGTTTGTGTCTATGAGAGAATTTAAGTGGAACTAGTTCACAATCCAAACTCTTCAATAACGACATTTATATAACACACAAGTTAATCACACCCAGCCTATCATCTTCTTAAATCACTCTTTTACAAAAATCGAGGAAGTGTGGGACTCTCACTCCTGTTAGTTCAGTATTACCTCACCAAACTGAAAATCAAACCCACGGTAATCAAAGGTTCGGAGATGTCGCTAAATTCTGAAATTCATCTTTTGACTGCTTGCAAACAGCACAAATAAATTTAAAGTTTGGAACATCCTAAGCCCAAGGTAGTTGAAACTAAAGCAATATGTTTATAGATTGGTAAACTCCTCACCTAAAGATACCACAACACCATTCGGTGTTAAGAAGAAATTGATAAACAAGGAGTGAATGCAAGGGGTGCATTTGTACTTGAAGGTAAGCCAGGAAACTTCGATTGGGGTCCAAAATGGCATAGTATTTAAGACCAAACCAGGAACAGTACAGCACAGGAACAGGTCCTTTGCCCCACCAAGACTGTATGGTCACATGATGCCTTTCTGAACCAAAAACCTTTTTCCTTCCACATGCCCTTATCCCCTGCCTACTCATATGTGTCAAGATGCCTCTTAAATGTTGTTATTGCATCCACCTCTGGCAGTATATTCCAAGTACTTATCACCTTCTCTGTAAAAAAAAAACCTGCCTTTCACATTTTCTTTAAACTTACCCCTTTTTACGTTAAACCTATGCCCTTTAGTAATGCTCAGAAACTGCTGGAAAAGGTCAGCAGGTCTGGCATCATGTGTGGAGAGAAATCAGAGTTAATGTTTTAGGTCCAGTGACCCATTTACAGCCCTCCTGCAGTAGATTTCCCAAAATGCATCACTTTGTATTTGTCCAGATTAAACTCCATCTGCCATTTCTCCACCCAAGTTTCCAGCCTATACAGATCCTGCTGTATCTTCTGAAAATCCTCCTCACTATCCGCAGCTGACTCTATCTTTGTGTTGTCTAGAAACTTACTAATCAGGCCACCTACATTTCTCCAATTATTTATAATATATTTTATATATATATTATTTATATATATTATGACCAGGGCCCCCTGGACTGATCCCTGCAGAACATCACTGGTCACAGGTCTCCAGTCAAAAAAACACACTTGCTACCTGATGAAGGAGTAGCGCTCTGAAAGCTTGTAATTCCAAATAAACCTATTTGACTATAACCTGGACATACAGTAATAGACACGTACAGCATGGAAACAGACCCTTCGGTCCACCTTATCCATGCCGACCAGATATCCCAACCCAACCTAGTCCTACCTGCGATCACCCAGCCCATATCCCTCCAAACCCTTCCTATTCATATACCCATCCAGATGCCTTTTAAATGCTGTAATTGTATCAGCCTCCACCACTTCCTCTGGCAGCTCATTCCATACAAGCACCACCCTCTCTGTGTAAACGTTGCCACTTAGGTCTCTTTTATATCTTTCCCCTCTCTCCCTAAACCTATGTTGTGTGATTTTTAACTTTGTCCACCCCAGTCCAACACTGGCACCTCCACATCATTTCTATGACTAAGCCAGCTCTGTATCCATCTTCCAACTCACTGCAGATTCCATGGGACTTCACCTTTTGGATCAATCTGCCATAAGGAACCTTGTCGAAAGTCCTGCCATATCGACAACATCTACCGCCCTGCCCTTATCAATCAGCTTTGTCACTTCGTCAAAAAAACTCAATCAAGTTGTGAGACACAACCTTGCCCACACAAAAACATCCTAGTAAGTCCATATTTTTCCAAATGTGAGTACACACTATCACTCAAAATCTTCTTCAATAATTTCCCTTCCACCAACATAACCTCCTTGGCCTGTCATTTCTCAGATAATCCCTGTTGCCCTTCTTAACCAAAGGAACAATGTTGGGTATTCGCCAGTCCTCTGGGACCTCACCTGTCATTAAGGAGGAGACAAAGAAATTGTACAAGGCACCAGCAAGATCCTCAGCATTCTAGGATAGACTTGTTGCCTTAATGCTTTGCAAAACACTCAACACCTTTTTTATATTGAGATGCCCTTGAATAATAACAAACCCTCCCGAGGCTCACCATCCCTGTCCTTCACCATTATGAATACTGATGCAAAGTATTCGTTAAGGACTTCACCCACTTCCTCCGGCTCCACGCATAAATTGCCTCCTTTGTCCTTGAGGGGAGCTACCCTTTCCCTAGATACCCTCTTGCTCCTAATATATGGGTAAAACATCTTGGGATTTTCCTTAATCCTGTTTTCCAAAAACATTTCAAGTCCCCTTTTAGCCCTAATTCCCTGGTTTATGTTCTTTCCTGCCATTTTTGTAAGGAGCAAACTAAATTCACCAGAGGGAAGTAAAAGTATCAAAATTTTTGTAACAGCACAGGAGGGGGAGTAAAGGCGAGAGGGGTGGAATGAGTCCGAGGGTGCACATGTGTGTGAGGGTTAAGTGTAACAGAGCATGAGTTATTTGAATGGGAGATATTTCACATCAGATGGGTTGCTGGGTTGGAGGAACTGCTGTGAAAATAAAGCACATCAGGAATAGCAGAATGGGAAAATTTTGATGAATACAAACGGGGAAAAACAAAAGTCAATTTAATTTAGCAACATTTGAGGTGGAGGGGAATCTAATTAAGATCTCACTGGGTCGTGCATTAATGGATTTTAAAGCTCACGGACAGGGGTAGGAGACTTGATTTTAGCCTTTGGCATTTTCACAACTTCAGATTTTTCAATCCTCATGACAAAGTGCACCATCGCCTCAGCCACAGCAGAGTATGGAAAGCAGCTCAGCAGACTGGCCTGCAGCAGTTCACAGATTAACACACTGCAACATCAACATTAGGATTTGCCGCTCACCCTCCAAGCATCACACAGTTAAATGGTGCCGATACTAAATTACCACAAAAGGTTCTGCTTCAATCAGTATTTCTTTGACCTAACTCAAATTAGCTTTTCATTTAACTAAAAAAAAAAAGAGTAGACAGACTCACCAATTTATAATTCTGAGCTACAGCGCATTTAATCTTTCACGCTACAAGGGAGTGAAATGTTAAAGCGCATTGTTACCAAGCCCAGTACAATCTTTGGAAGAAGCCATTAATGTGTGAAAGGCCAACAATGTTCACTGTAGTGAAGGTGTTTAGAAATGTTAACAGCAACATCGCTTTGAAGACATCTCTACAGTGGATGACAGTAGGACATTGAATGTCTGAATCTTAAACAATAGGAAGGGATCTATTGGAACCCTGCGTACATGGTGTGAGTGGCATGGAGTTGATTAGAATTTCATGAATGGGAAGGGGTTTCTGAATCCTGAGAGAATCGGTAAGTGTTTAATAATACACTGGAATCCAACATAGAATAATTGAATGGTAATGGGTTCATTGGAATTCTAGATCCTGCAAGTGAATGAGGAGAGATTTAGACTACTGAAGTTTTATCAGTAAATCCTCGTCCAAGTGGATAATATTTAAATATTTTTTTGTCTATGATATGGAATGTGCTACATAGTCTAACTAAAGATTTACAATTTATTTCCATGAGAACCAGTGTTTGACCTAAAGTTGAGATTTTCAGGAACAGAGCCACAACTTTAACTGAAGATTTGCATACCAGCACTGAACAGGATGAGCTGTGATTGTAAACACACTAACATCGATCCTATAGCTTAAAGGGAGATGGTGATCCAAAAGAATATTCACAGGATCAGACCAGTAAACCAAATGTTTACATAAATGATTTGGATGCGAACATAAGAGGTACAGTTAGTAAGTTTGCAGATGACACCAAAATTGGAGGTGTAGTGGACAGCGAAGAGGGTTACCTCAGATTACAACAGGATCTTGATCAGATGGGCCAATGGGCTGAGAAGTGGCAGATGGAGTTTAATTCAGATAAATGCGAGGTGTTGCATTTTGGGAAAGCAACTCTTAGCAGGACTTATACACTTAATGGTAAGGTCCTAGGATGTGTTACTTAACAAAGAGACCTTGGAGTGCAGGTTCATAGCTCCTTGAAAGTGGAGTTGCAGGTAGATAGGATACTGAAGGCGGCGTTTGGTATGCTTTCCTTTATTGGTCAGAGTATTGAAAACAGGAGTTGGGGGATCATGTTGCGGCTGTACAGGACATTGGTTGGGCCACTATTGGAAATTGCATGCAATTCTGGTCTCCTTCCTATCGGAAAGAGGCTGTGAAACTTGAAAGGATTCAGAAAAGAGTTACAAAGATGTTGCCAGGGTTGGAGGATTTGAGCTATAGGGAGAGGCTGAACAGGCTGGGGCTGCTTTTCCTGGAGTGTCGGAGGCTGAGGAGTGACTTTATATAGAGGTTTACAAAATTATGAGGGGCATGGATAGGGTAAATAGACAAAGTCTTTTCCCTGGGGTGGGGAAGTGCAGAACTAGAGGGCATAGGTTTACAGTGAGAGGGGAAAGATATAAAAAAGAGACCTACGGGGCAACGTTTTCACATGGAGGGTGGTACGTATATGGAATGAGCTGCCAGAGGAAGTGGTGGAGGCTGGTACAATTGCAACATTTAAGAGGCATTTGGATGGGTATATGAATAGGAAGGGTTTGGAGGGATATGGGCCGGGTGCTGGCAGGTGGGACTAAGTTGAATCGACATGGACGGGTTGGACCGAAGGGTCTGTTTCCATGATGTACATCTCTATGACTCTATACTAGCACTGAACAGGATGAGCTGTGATTGTAAACACACTAACATAGACCCTATAGCTTAAAGGGAGATGGTGATCCAAAAGAAAATTCACAGGATCAGACCAGTAATCCAAATGCCCAAACGCCCACCACCCGCACCCCACTCAGTAGCTGATGGAATTTGAATTCAATTAATAACTCTGACTCTTGTTAATCTCTGCCTCGTTCACCAATGCCCGTTACGGAAGGAATTCTGCTATCCCTACCTGAGCTGGCTTACAGGTGAGATGACTCCAGACGTACAGTAAAGCAATCCAATCTTAACTGCCCTCTGAAATAACCTAGCAAGCTAGGTTAGAGAGTAAGAAGAGATGAGCAACAAGGGTGGCACGGTGGCTCAATAGTTAGCATTGTTGCCTCACAGCGCCGGGGCCCTGGGTTTGATCCCCGCCTCAGGCAACTGGCTGTGTGGTGTTTGCACATTCTCCCACTGTCTGCGCCAGTTGCTCTAGTTTGCTCCCACAGTCCTAAGATGTGCATTGGCCATGCTAAATTGCCCACGGTGTCCAGGAATGTGTGAGCAAGGAGGGTTATCCATGGGGATTGCAGGGATGGTATGGGTCGGGATGGGATGCTGTTTGGAGGGTTAGTTTGGAGATGATGGACTGCCTGGCATACTTCCCCAGTGTCAGGGATTCTATGATTCTAGTATTAGGCATAGTAAATGAGGGGTGACAGAGATGGGCTAGGTCTGGGTGGGTTGCTCTTCAAAAGGTTAATGCAAACTGGATGGGCTGAACGGCCTTTTTGCACACTGTTGGGATTCTATAAAGTGTCAATAAGCAACCAGCGATGATATCCCATGAGAAGGTGGCTTCTAAAAGCCTCTAGCTTACCGTTGAGCAATGGGTGGTCCTGATAGTCAAGCCTTACCTGTGTGAACTCTGTAGTGAGTCTCCAGCTGGTGTTTCAGACTGAACTTCTTCCCACATCCGTTGCATTCGTAGGGTTTCTCCCCAGTGTGAATGCGTTTGTGACTCTTCAGAGTACACTCATCTCGGAAGCAGCTCCCACAGAATTCGCACTCGTACGGGTGGTCACCTAGGAACAGAGGAGAAGCAAAACTGCTCAGGGCCATTCGAGTAATGAACAATCTTTAATAACCTCACCAAAACCACACCTCGACTGTCATGAGAGAAAACAAAGAACTGAGGAAGCTGGAGATATGACACAGAAATTGCTGGAGAAATTCAGCAGCACTGACAGCATCAGTCACAAGAGAGAGAGGAAAACAGATTTAACGTTGAGTCCAGTGAGCTTTCAGCAGAACTGATTATCACACTTTGCTCACCCCATCACAACAGAAAGATTTACTCGCATTTGAAATGACGCAGAAGGGCTCTTGTGGTGCAGTGGTAGCGTCCCTACCTCTTGTCCAGGAGGTCCTGGTTCAAGTCCTGCCTGCTCCAGTGGTGTGTAATCATGTCTCTGAAGAGGGCGATTAAAAATGGCTAGAAATAATTCAGAGCAGAATACGACTAACTTCCAAATGAAAAGTGACATGATATAAAGATGGAATCAAGTGTGCTTATAAAATCAGGGAAAAGCATTGACAGGGAATACAAACAGAAATTGCTGGAAAGGCTCAGTGGTTCTGGCAGCATCTGTGGAGAGAAATCAGAGTTAACGCTTCGGGTCCAGAAAAAGGAATGTTATGACACACATCTGCTCTCTCCGGTCGATATAAAAGACCCCATGGCTCTGTTTTGAAGAGGAGGAGGAGACTTCTTTCCTGGTGTCCTGGTGAATAGCCCTTCCCCACCACTGCAAAAACTGATGAACTGGTCACTGGCACACTGTGCCAATCATCACTGGCACATTGTGAGATGATTGGCTGCTGTGTTTCTTACATCATGACCGTGACTACACTTCAAAATGTCCACATTTAAATGTTGAGGAACAAAGTTACAATCATATATTGAAGTCAGTGAAAGAAAAAAGGAGAATAAAGAGAAAGCAGCAGAAATGTTAAGAGCAAGTTTGAATCTGCCAGTGTGCAGTGTCATACTATACATCAAACATCCCATGCATCCCTCAGCCATTTCTCACAACAGATTCCCTTTGAAGGGCAGTGCCTTCTGTTGTTTACATCAAAGCAAGAGACAATTTCTAGGCAAAGTCCTACGAAAAAAGATGATCAAGGAAAAATTAAATTTTTAGGTTTCATAAAATTCCAGATTTATCTTGAGCTCTGAAAAAAAAACAAATGAAAATTCCAACAACTTTGAGACCAAAGTAATGGGTGTATTTGAAGTCGCAGACAGATTGTTGCGATAGGAGTTCAGCATACAAACTGGTTTCAACCCAGCGTGTTCCATCATCACCACCATCTCTTAGTGGTTTCGACCAGGAACCTTGTACCTATTGGCCAGGGGAACTGGCTGAGGATCCTCTGAAGTTAAATTCTGTATCCTATCGGAAGAGTCTTTAAAGCGCAGCGACTTGCATTTTGTTGCAGGATCCAGTAACTGAACACTTTTCCAGGTCCTTCACTTGCTTTCTGACAGTCCCCTACAAGGTGCTGGACAAGGTGATACTTTTTTAAATGATTAATTTTAATTTCCTGATGTGGACTCAGATTCTTGGGACTCCCAGTTGAGGTGAAGTTCAGCACAATCTGAGATGGGAGGACAGTTATTCTGAACTTTTATATCTCTTTCTTTCTAATTTATTACTAGACTTTTTATTTCTTTACTTTACCCCTAAAACTTTGTAATTGAGAATTTGCACCCAGGAATCTAAGATCACACAGTAAATGGCGACTTGCAAACTCTTCATTGTATTCATGTGAGTGCATGTGACAATAAACTGAATCCTAATTATTTTCACCCCAGAGCCATTGCAGTGTTCTCCTATAGGTCCCCTCATTTCACATACAAGCACAGACTGTGACCCTGAGTACACTATAAGACATGAGGTGTGATGTCAGTTAACCCAAGTCCTCATGTTATTTGGCATTCAAAAACAGGTTTCCCCGGAGAAGGCTCCAGATGGAAGCCAGGAGGGGGAAAGAATCTGGACGACCTCTGTTTTAGCATTCTCAATCATTCCCACCTCACCATCAAACATAGAGGCTAAAGGGACAGGAGCTTAGCAGAGCCAAGTGTTACTTTGAAATGAAAACAGAAATTGCTGCAGAAACTCTGCAGGTCTGGCAGCATCTGGGGAGAGAAAGCAGAGATAACATTGCAGGCCCAGTGACCTTTCTTCACATCCTTGAGAGTTTCCCCTGCAATTTCAGGCGTTGTTTCAGAGTTCCAGCACCCACAGTTGTTTGTTTTATTCCAGGGTCACTTTGATAGGCTCAGTCAGCCAGACAAATCATGGGAGGAGTTGCAGAAGTGCACACACAACAGAAGACTCACTCCATTCAAAACTTGACGAGAGGGGCAAATTAAAAGAGAAAAGCATCTTTCCTTCAAAGCTAACATCTGAAATGATGCCACAGAACCAGAACTATTTACAGTGGCCATTCAAACAAAATCTAGCCATCAGATGCTTTAATTTGCTAATTATTGGTCTTAGTAATGTCTAATCCTCTAGTTGATGTATCTATTTATCACAGCAGAGAATATTCACCATTGCACAACCCCCAACCTGCGAGTATAATCCAGTGAAATGCAACAAGCGGAGACTTTTTTGTGTAGCCGCTACGTTTGGGCAGATGGCAAGGATGCGGCTGGCTGTGTAACATCCCCTACATTTCAACATAGAAGCTTAGCAGCTCAGGCTTTTAAACCAACAGCAACCCACAGTCTTCACTGCACTGAAGTCAATCAATGGCTTTGCATAAATTGTCCTTGAACCACTGCCGATCCCCCTGTCCCATTCATCCCACCAGTTCTTTCTGAATGTCTTCCCTTCTCTCTCCATCCACTTCAAAGCTGGTCAGTGCTAGGAAGGGGTGGAAACAGTACTCATTGCAAACTGACCCAGATAACAAAACCATTTTCAGGAAGGTCCAAGGTTGCAAGGTTTATTTTCACTAATCACATTCTCACACCTGTGCCAATTGGCAGAGTTAAATCCGAGCTAATTGTTTTGGTAATCGATGTGAACTTCATTCTGTTCCACCTGTAAAACTTTACAGTGGAGGAAGTGGCCATCACATCTCTGCCAGCTCTTTGAAAGAGAAAGGCATCTGATTAAATGCCACTTCCTGACAGTTAGATCACAGTCAAGCCTCATCTGCACATTGACAGAAAATAGGATGACTGACTGGCTCAGGAGAAAACCAACCAGTGGGCACCAACTCCTCGAGAACAACCCGATTCATCCCAGTCCCTTATTCCTCCAATTTATTTCCTCCGGCAAACTGCCTGTTGTGCATAATTCAGCACATACATACCTAATGATGCAGCAAATCCCCTTTCAAGTTTTTTTAAAAATTCATTCACAGGATGAGGGCATCGCTAGCCAAGCCGGCATTTATTGCCCATCCCAAATTGCCCAGAGGGCAGTTAAGAGTCAACCACATTGTTGTGGATCTGGAGTCATGTTTCAGTCAGACCAGGTAAGGATGGCATTTTCCTTCCCTGAAGGACATTAGTATACCAGATGGGTTTTTCTAACAATTGACAATGGATTCACAGGCATCATTAGTCTCTTAATTCTAGATTCCACACTCTGCCATGGTGGAATTCGAACCTGGGTCCCCAGAAGATTACCCAGGTCTCTGCATTAACAGTCTAGTGATAGTACCACAAGGCCATTGACTCCTCTGTGACATCTTCATTGGAGTTGTACCACTCTTGCCCATACGGAGAAACTTTTGAGTTTCATTCCCGAACAGAAGCATGTGGGCCAGGCAGTGAAACAAGAAAATGCTGGAAATCACAGTGAACTTCACGGCAGCATTCACGGAGAGAGGGCAAGCTAACATTTCAAGTCTAGATGACTCTTCAGCAGACTATTGATGCAGTGTTGCATTGTTACACTGACGCACCTCATATCTCCTCAAATAACAAACCCAGCAATCCTGAAGAGTAAGAGAACTCATCCCAGAGTCTTGGCAACTTTTAACTTATATCAACTTTCAAACATAGCTCACCCACATCAGTGAAAATTGTTTCCAATGTGGAAAAGTAGAAACCAAATGACAAAGGTTTAGGGAAATAGCAAAAGAAAAGTCTGCAGATTTTGTTTTAAACATTCACATTGTTGTTACTTGCAATGCACTGCCCAAAAGGGAGTTATAAAACGGAGTCAAAATCTTTCAAAGAGAACTGGCTAAGTATAAGGTAGAGCTGAGGAGAAAGGGCAGGAGACTAGGGTTAATGTGCCAGTAAAGGAATGATGGGTTGAATGGTCTCTTCCAGTGCTCAATCATTTAATGATGGTATGAATTAGTGACTTATTTTGTTTGCCTTGCATGAGATCCCACATGGGAGAGCTGGCTGTGAGCTCTGTCTGTATGGTGACTGTGCTTCATAAGCCTGTCATTTCAGCACATGATCATAACTTTTAAATGGAGTTTTATTTTGAAAAAAAGTTTCTTCCCTGTACCATCTGGAATAGTTCTCCCTTTTCAATGGATGTCTGTAAACAGGGATACGCGAGGATTCCAGCTCCATTCTGCGACTGCAGAGGGACAAGGTTGACTGCTATTGTGTGAAATTGATCGAGATTAGGTTTCCCTGTAAACGGAAACAGCAGAGAATTTGGGCAATGAAAGATTTTAATTTTGTAAAGAAAAGCTGCAAATGTTAAGTGCACAATAATATGATTATGGCTTTGCCTCTCCCAATATTTGGGAAAGCAGCTACAATGAAGAACATCCTCTGTGAAATAAGTAGCAGTCACTGCACAAGTTGTTGCCAGGCAATAGTCAGCCTTTAGCATGTTGATTATGTCAAACTCCTGCTCAATGAGCCCGACATGAAGTGTGTAGCCAAGTGAACAATTCCGATCCCCCCTTCGACTGCCCAGAGGTCTGCACCTGTGCCCTGAGCAGTGTATTACCTGCAACAGCTGTCACTAGGGCTGCAGTGATGACCAACAAGCAGTGACACATGGTGCTGGGTGAGAGGAAGTTTTATTGTGTGTGATAAGCAGCATCAAAGATCCGTCACTGCCCAGGGCTCTTGGCTGGTCTGCACAACCAAATACAGCCTGCCAGCAGTGACTGGCAAACAGCAACATAAAAACACAGGAAGATTTCAAATCCAAGTCTGAGCTGTTGGAAATTACAAAGTCTCTTCCTTGCTGCCACTGTTTAACCAGCATTTTTCAATATAAACTAACATTCGACTGATATCCAAAAAGGGGCACAAACTAGTTACCTTTGTTTATCTCAACTGTGACAAGGAATCCTAATTTTTCTAAAATTGGGGTGTATTTCTCTATGCTATACACTGGCTCCCAGTTCATCAATGCCTTTACACTGGCTCCCAGTTCATCAATGCCTGAATTGTAAAATTTGCTTTATAGTTTCATATCCTTCTGTGGCCTCAGCTCCTCATTATTGTACCCACAAAGGTCCCGACAGCCTTGGAGATCTCTGCAATTCTGGTCTCAAATCCATCGATTTAAAATCGCCCCATCATTGGTCCTGTGCCTCCAGAGAGGAGAGCAGCAGTAGACCATTTTGTCAATGCTCATCTTTGGCCTCACATCCACTTTCCTGCCCACTCTTGATATCCTTCCCGTGACAACAAAAATCTCTCGACCTTAACTATATCCAACATTGGGACGTCCACCCTCCTGAGGCACAGCATTCCAAAAACACTCAAACCACAAAGTGCAGACATTTCTGCTCATCTCAGCCCAGTGACATCCCCCTTACCCCAGGAATGTGCCCCATGTTCCAGTTTCCCCGGCCAGGGAAGTCTCTGCCTCTGCTCAGTTAAATCACTTCATAATTCTCTATCTTTCAATGAAATCAACGCTCACTTGTCACAAATCCAGGAAGTGAAGATACAAATCTTTCTGCCCCTCAACACAGAAAAATCCATTACAGTGAGGATTTATTGTACTGCCTCCAAAGAAGATACATTCTTCCTCAAATATAGAGATCAAAACTGAAAAAAGTACTCTAAGAGGAGGTTGCATAAAAGCCCCGCATAATTTTAGTAAGACCTCCATAGTATGGAAGGCCATATCATTTGCTGCAAGTTTTAAAGAAATGCAGATTATGCATTTGTATAGTATCCAGCATGTCCCAAAGAGTTTGACATCCAATGCAGTCACTGTTGAACATAAGGAAACATGGTAGCCTATTTGCGAGCACCACAACCTAAATGTTCAGTAGAAATACAGAACAGTGGAACTGAACTGCTCGAACGAACACAGACATTAACCAAAAACATCAACCTAGATTCTCTCCCTGTCTGCTGATGCTGTTGGACCATTTTCTATTTATTTTTCAGATTTCTTCTGAACACAGTAAGTTCCTTTTGAGACATTAAATCTCTGTGAAGTTCCCAGAGAAACTGATCGGGCTACTAGTGAGTACTGCCCTGCTGTTCTTCAAAAGTGTGTAGAAGGATCTTTGATACCCCAAGTTTTACCTGGCACATCTAGCAATGCTGCACCCTCTCAGCACTGCCCTGAACTACACACCCCCAATAACTGAGGCTGACTAACCTTCTAATTCAGAGGTCATCATCTCAGATGAGTGATTTTTAATAAATTGCATGGCACTATTTTGAAAAACAGCACGGGAATTATCCCCACGGCCCTGGTCAATATTTGATATTCCATTAATAATGCAAGATTCTATGATTATTCGATCACTATCTCAAGGCTGCTTGTGGAACCTTGTGCACAAACAGTACTTCCTTCCTGACAACTAACTGCGAAGCTCTTTAGAGTATTCTCAGGCACCAAAAAACACAAGTTTTCTTTCTTTTAAGCAAGCTGCTGTGTGTTGTCAAATGTTGCTTCTCATACTTGGATACAGTCAGTACCTTCTGGTAACCACTCCGAACTCTCTCCCTAACATGTTCTGATGCTCACGTGACAAGTGCCATCGTCAGCCAATATCTCAGAGTCTTCAGACGCAGTTGGCTAGAATCTGACTGCCAGTTCCAGCAAGAAATTTAGATTAAATTAGATTAGACTCCCTACAGTGTGGAAACAGGCCCTTCAGCCCAACTAGTCCACACCGACCCTCCGAAGAGTAACCCACCCAGACCCATTCCCCCTAACTAATGCACCTAACTCTAAGGCCAATTTAGCATGACCAATTCACCTGACCTGCACATCTTTGGACTGTGGGAGGAAACCCACACAGACATGGGGAGAACGTGCAAATTCCACACAGACAGTCACCCAAGGTGGAATCGAACACGGGTCCCTGCTGCTGAGAGGCAGCAGTGCTAACCACTGAGCCACCGTGTCGCCCCTTGAAAACTAAAACTGTGAATTAAGTATCATGGTGTGTTTGGACTCCCAACTTATGGAATGGTGAGACCATTGTACCTACAGTAGCTCCTTGACAGTGTTATCCAATTATTCCCATTCTCCTGTCTTGATCCCAGGAGAACAAATCCACACAATTTGTTTCCCTCATACTCAAATATCCCATTTTGAAAATCATAATTGATTCTGCTTTCCCAGATCACGAATCTCCCAATAAATCAGTGCCTGCTGGTTATTAATCCCCAAGCTCAGTACAGAAGATGGCCCCTTATTAAGTTTATTAAAAACTCCCTCAAAATTTTTAACACATCAATTAAACTTCCCAGGTTGTAAAGAGAACAACCCCAACTTCTTCAGACTCTCCAACTCCCATTATTCTAGTAAACCCCTCTGCTCTTTAAAATTTTGTAGTATTTTAAAGTTTCTCAACTGTCCTTCTGAACGAAACCAATTTAACTGCGAGGTTGTGAAATTCAGGAAGACCAGTAGACAATAGCTTTTATATCTATGAAGAGAAGATTTTATAAAGGTCTTGAAGATTGCAAAGGAGCTTGTTGGATAGACAGAGAGAAGCCATTGCCATGTATAGGGGAGAGCAGAGCCAGCAGTCACAAATATAAGATTACCATCATAAATCCAATTGGCAGGCTGCTTTTAAGTAGTGTGCCTTAAATGATGGGGAAGTGCCGATGTTGGACTGGGGTGGGCAAAGTCAGAAGTTACCAGCTGACTTCATCTGATGAAGGGCAGTGCTCCGAAAGCTTGTGATTTCAAATAAACCTGGTGGACTATAACCTGGTGTTGTGTGACTTCTGACTGTGTCTTAAATAGAGGGGGCACATTGGTGAGCAAGACAGAGCAAGAGAGACTGAGAGCATGCGTGAGCATGAGTATTAGACGGACTTAATAAGGGACTACCAGAATGTAGGAGGAAGGTTCAAACTCCAGTGGAGAAGTGATCAAAATCAAGTGATGTGCGAAGGCCAGGATTTAGGGAGCACATCGAGGCGAGGGCTGTGGGATGGAGCGGATTACAATTAGGAAGGGTGAGGGAGGGAATCTGAAAACAAGGCAAAGCCTTCAAAATGAAGTATTACTTAGTCAGCAACCAATAGGTCAGCAAGCACTGGGATAAGGAGCGCATGGGACTTGCTGTGATTTAAGGTGCAGGGCAGCAGAGTGGACACACAAATTCAGGATGGGAGACCATTTGATTCAGCAAATTTAGAGAGCAAATAAAGGCAGAGATAAGCATTTCGCAAATTATCAAGGCAGAGTTAGGGTAAGTTTGGACAGGACAAAGTTCCAAGGACTGTGATAGGATTTGAACCCAAATCAGGAGAATTAGCTTGGATTACTGGGTCAGTGGCATTACCAATATCTCATAATCTTTCCCAATGAAGCTGTAGCATTTTGAGTTTAAATGCAAGATTTTGAGTTTCAGAACCAGAAGAGAAAATGCACATGTGAGTAAACCTCCAGAACATAGTGGAGAGACTGATCCCATTTTACTGTGGGTCAGTTCCTGCCTGCAGCTTTCACTGCTCAAGTTCTCAAATTATGTAATACTTCATTTTTAATATTCTTAATCAAACTGCTCAAATGTGCTGTGACATACCTCTAGAGCAGGCAGGATTTGAACTATCAGCTACATCTGTCAATGACACTGCACTACAAGAGCCCTAATATTTCATTTGTTTACATACAAAGCAATCATCAAAAAATGTGTTTGGAAATACCAATCCATTTACATTCTCCACAGGGAAAAAAATCAAAACTCCTAGTGCAATAAATTGGACTTTGGGTGTTGCTTTGATATTTAAAGCATGTCAAATTTATAGGATGCTGGCAACGACATGGATCTAATTCAATGCTCAATATTAATCAAGAATTCCATATGAAATGTTGCAGGGACATGTTATATTTAAAATAGGGGCAGGCAGAATCATGCACCTCAGAAACTAGTGTCATCCGCCATCCTAACTTGGAAAGATATCACTGTTCTGTCACTGGGTCAAAATCCTAGAACTCCCTCCCTCACATTGTCGTGGGTCATCAGACAGCCCACCCATTGCAGCAGCTCACCCCCATCTTCTCAACAGGCAACTCCGGATGGGCAATAAATGCTTCCCCAATCAGTAGTGCCCACATCCAAAAACATTAGCAAAACAGAAACAAACATTCTTGCCATGTCCACTGAGCTGATGGGAAATACTGGGATTTTGTGTAGAGTCATAAGTTTACAGCATGGAAACAGACCCTTCGGTCCAACCCGTCCATGCCAACCAGATATCCCAACCCAATCTAGTCCCACCTGCCAGCACCTGGCCCATATCCCTCCAAACCCTTTCTATTCATATACCCATCCAAATGCCTTTTAAATGTTGCAATTGTACCAGCCTCCACCACTTCCTCTGGAGGCTCATTTGGCACCACCCTCTGTGTGAAAAAGTTTCCCCTTAGGTCTCTTTCATATCTTTCCCCTGTAACTTTGATTATGAAGAAAATAAAACCAAAGGTAAAATGGTGGACTAAATTGAAGCAGCTCCGAGAAGCTGAAGAAAGGTTACATCTGAAACATCGACTTCTCCACCTCCTGATGCTGCCTGGCTTGCTGTGTTCTTCCAGCCTCCTGCTTATCTGCTGAAAAGCTGAGGCTGGCAGACAGGAAGTGGGCACTGGGAAAGGAGGGGATGCCAAATTCAAAGTAAAGTTAATTCTTTTGGAAACCAAAAAGATCCGCAGAGATGAAGATGCAGTTGGAGTGGGTGCAGTTAATAGTTTAGCAAGGCAGCACAGTGGCACAGTGGTTAGCACTGCTGCCTCACAGCGCCAGGGACCCGGGTTCGATTCTGGCCTATGGTGGTTTAGGGTGAGAGGGGAAAGGTATAAAAGAGACATAAAGGGCAACGTTTTCACACAGAGGGTGGTATGTGTATGGAATGAGCTGCCAGAGGATGTGGTGGAGGCTGGTACAATCGCAACATTGAGGAGGCATTTGGATGGGTATATGAATAGAAAGGGTTTGGAGGGATATGGGCCGGATGCTAGCAGGTGGGACTAGATTGGGTTGGGATATCTGGTCGGCATGGACGGGTTGGACCGAAGGGTCTGTTTCCATGCTGTACATCGCTATGACTGACTGTGTGGAGTTTACACATTCTCCCCATGTCTGCATTGGTTTCCTCTGGGTGCTCTAGTTTCCTCCCTCTGTCCAAAGATGTGCAGGTTAGGTGAATTGGCAATGCTAAATTGCCTATAAAGGCCCAGGGATGTGTAGGTTAGGTGCGTTAGTCAGGGGTGAATGTAGAATAATAGGGTAGGGGAATAGGTTTGGGTAAGATATTCTTCAGACAGTCGATGTGCACTTGTTGGGCCAAAGGGCCTGTTTCCACACTGCAGGGATTCTATGATGATGCCAGGGGCAACTGATCCCCATTCACAATTCTTCAAATTATTGCAGCATATTGCAGCTGAGGACAGCCCTTATATTGGAGTAGTGAGTTCTCTGTTCATTTTCACAGTTGGAGAAACCAGGACCCACAAATTCAGCTCCCCCTGTGGCTGTGTCTCACAACACCTCACCAGGCCTAACGTGTCAAGCATACAGTGTAAAACAAAGGTTTGCGTTTATATAGTGCCTTTCACATTTCAAAGCACTTTGCAGAGAGTGGTGTACTTTTTGAAGAGTCATCATAGTGACTCAAAGACATGGTGAGGTGGAAATGTTTGGGGAGGGAATCACAAGGGAGCATCAAATGTGTGCTGATTGCAGAGTCCTACAGGAATGGAGCCGGAAAGCTTTCACACTGACAGTCAAAGAGAAAGCAGAATCCTGCAACTGGAATCTCAGAATTTCCACAGCTTTTCATGGGACTATGGCGAAGCAACCACAGCACTAAACTAAAGCTGCCTTTGATGGAGGCAAAGTTTAAGAAAACAGCATGAGAGCAAATTTAAAAGAAAAGCACAGTCTTTTGTTCCGCGCTGATGGTTTTTGAGAGGGCCTCTCACTGTGCAGCTGCTCGTCTGCTGTAATTGCAGTGTTGAAAAGAAAATGGACAAAATGTTCAATAAAATTTCATTACTTCACTGGAGAATGAGGTATTTACAATTCCTGAAGGGCAACTGAGTTTTTAAGTGGTGCTCAACTATTTTTAAGACAGTAACTTCACTGGAGGGAATTGGTTTGCTTTTTAGTGAAGTGACACTGTCATCATTATCCCCCACAATGCCTGGGTTCCCCCGACTCTAACCTGTTGATCATCCCTGAATTTCATTGCTCCATCATTGATGCCATACGTTCCATTGCTTTGACACGCCCTTGAGATTCCTTCCACCTCACTATGCCTTTCACTGCTCTTTTAAACATTTCTCTTTGACCGAGACTTTGGTCAAATTTGTCCTAATATCTGTTGTGACAGCCTTGGGGTAGTTAGTACCATGTCTGTCTCAACGTCAGACGGTTGAGTCTCCAACTCTCACGGCAGCAATGGAGACCAACGATCAGGGAGGACAGTCCAGTGTAGCACTGGTGAAGGTGTTAACTTTCAATTTAGAAAACTGGAGGTCTTTCCCACCCTCTCAGATGGATGTACACTATCTGAAAGAAGAGCAGGGGAGTTTTGTCTGCTGTCCTGAACAAAGTTAACCCTTCAATCAATAACGCACACAAGAAAATGTAGTCACCACATCGCTGCTTGTGGGATCTTACTGCGCAAAAATGGCTGTGTTTCCTACCTTGCAACTATGATGACTCTTCAAAAAGTACACCACTCTCTGCAAATTGCTTTGAAATTAGCGTGTGTGTGAAAGGCACTATATGAATGCAAACCTTTGTTTTGCACGGTTTGCTTGACAAATCTTGCTAGCCAACACACCTCCTGAGAAACTGGAGAGATTTTACAAGAACGCTATAAATTCAAGTAGTCGCTGCTCATGGGTAAGACTCTGATGAAGAAACAGATGAAGCAGGTTATATCACTGGGATGTAACCAAATTCTCTACTCATTTATGCCAGAGATTGTGACTCACATAGCCACAAATTAATTTTTAGCCAACATGAATAATCCAACTTATTCATTCTCAAAAGCACTCTGCGTAATATTCCAATTCCCTTGCAAGGTGATAGATTTTTTTTTAAGATTAGATCCCTAACAGTGTGGAAACAGGCCCTTCGGCCCAACAAGTCCACACCGACCCTCCAAAGAGCAACCCACTCAGACCCATTCCTCTACATTTTACCCCTTCACCTAACACTGCGGGCAAGTTAGCATGGCCAATTCACCTAACTTGCATATTTTTGAACTGTGGGAGGAAACTGGAGCACCTGGAGGAAACCCACGCAGACGCTGGGAGAATGTGCGCACACACACAGTTGCCCAAGGCGGGAATTAAACCTGGGTCTTTGGCACTGTGAGGCAGCAATGCTAACCACTGTGCCACCGTGCCGCCCATGATACTGTGTACCCAGTAAGGAGGGAATGCAACGTCAAATTAGAGGGAAGGATCAAACCCACCATTTTAAATGGAGGAATTATCCCATTGAAGTTAATGATTCCTGTAAAGTAGCAGGTCAAGGACACACATGTAAATGCAGTGTTTGTAGATTAAAACTCTCAGACAGTGTCAACTCCTTTGCCAGATACATAGAGAATAATACATTATCCTTGAAAAGGACCGGGAGGGCCAGAGATGCAGCATGTAATGGAGATTGAAAGGAGTAGAAGAAACAATGAGCAAAGTCAAATGGCAGTGGTCTAGTGGCACCAAACGTTTGGTTTTGAAATTGGAATGGAAGGGAAGACAAAAGGAAATACAGTCTCAGTTTTAAAGATCTTGAATACAAAGAGATTTTAAATGTGAAAGTTGCCACTTGTTCTCTCCAACACATCATCCTGTTCAGACATGACGTATGTTGGAAAACATACTGAAATTTAAGAGGAAGAATTACCGTCAAGTTGCTCAACAGAGACGGTTTGGAGGTTGAAGTTTGGGACTGGTTAAGTTGAGCTATCAGACCATGGGTGTGCTGTGAGAGATATAATCAAGAAAGAAACAAAGTTTAAGTGAAGCAAGCAATAGTTGGAAAATTTGCACACAGGAGAGTCACACCTTTGAGTGAGAGACAATAGGATTAATTTTGATTTTGAGGCAGTTGATCATCATTTTGATGTACGATAGTAACATTCTTTGTAATTTCTACCTTTTTGCAAGATTTGATCTGGCTGTGACTGCTTCATTTCTGCATTGAACTTGTTCTCAAGGAGCGTAGGCAGGGGGCATGTGGGGTGCATCGGAAACAGAAGGTGAACATGTCAGGGGTTTAATGATGAAGAGTGGAACAATAGTCTCCAGCTGCATACAAGGTAACCAGACTGGACAAGCTCATCAGCTATCCATACATTCCGGACAATGACATGCTAAACCTCACCCTGGGGAGGTGAATCAACTGGGGTGGGGAGACAGACCGGGAATGGCGGGAGGAGACAGATAGGGGAAGTCACGACAGAGAGAGAGGGGAATGGGTAAACAGATGGAGAGGGACAGAGAACACAAAGGAAAGATTGGGGGTGGTGAGTTCTCCCCTTGAGCCACACAGAAAACAAACAGAAGATCATCAAGAGGAAAGCAGGGAATGGAAGTTCCATCATGCTCCGTACAAATTGGTCTGTCCAGGGGTTAAGTGTGAATTAGCTGAGATTGCATTAATTGTTTCTATTTTAACTGAAACGTTAAATTTCTATTGAGTTAATTGCCACTTTAATCGCAATCAGCGTTTCAGATGGGACTTGGTTCAGCGTTCAGTTGGGGGCTTGCTTCACTGTTTCCAAGCAGTTTAAGCAGCAGAATGCCTTTAGCCCTATAATTATGCATGTACAGTACTAAAATATAGAAAGTCTTGTGTCCCATCAACTGTCCATTATGTGCTACTTGTTTCCTCTACAAAAACAATCTCACAATACCAAACAAAAATCAAGCTTTTTAATGTTGATTAGGCTCTTGGTCGAAGATTCTTGTTAAACAAACACAGACACTACCACGAATCCAGGTGGCTTTTACCTTCATTTATCACTGGATAATGTCCTAAATATAGCATATATCTAAAAGAGCAACTTTTGAAGAATTGTCACTGTTTTAATATACAAATAAACAGCCAACAATTTCCATTCAGAAAGCAGATAAATGATCGGACCATCTGTTTTTGCATGTTTTCTGAGGAAAAGGCACCGCTTCTGAAATTAAACCAAGGGATCCATCTGAGGGGTGGTCTTGGTTTAACGCCTCACCTGAAAGGTGGTGTCTCCAACATTGCAACTCTCCCTCAGTATCGGACTGATGAGTGCCAGGCTAAAGTGGGAGTAGAACAGGCCCTTCGGCCTACCATATCTGTGCCAACCATAATGCTATTCTAAACTGACCTCATCTCCTGCACATGCACAGTATCCATCTATTCCCCGCCTGTACATGTGTCTGAATGTCACAAACATTGCTACCATATCTGCTTCTACCACCTACCCTGGCAGTACATTCCAGGTACCTACTTCCATCTGTGTAAAAACTTTCCTTACCACCACCTTTAAACATTCCCCCTCTCACCATAAATCTTTGTCCCCTGGTAGTTAACATTTCCACCCTGAGAAAGAGACTCTGACTATCCACAAACCTCTCTCTAAACTTACCATCATCCATGCCTTTCTCCCTGATGAACACCAATATGATATACACATTAAAACAGCCTCACCCACTTCCTTTGGCTCAAGACAATTTTTCCCCATTTTGTCATTGAGTGGACCGACCCTTTCACTCGTTACCCTCTTGCTCCTAATATACATATAAAATGCCATGGGATTCTCCTTAATTCTACTTGCCAAGGACACTTCATGGCCTCTTCAACCCTCTTAAATTTCTTTTTTTAAGTTCTTTTGTGCTTCCTCTACACTCAAGGGCCTTATTTGATTTCTATTTCCTTAACCTTACATTTGTTTCCTTTTTCTTTTTAACTAAATCGAGAACATCTCTCACAGTATTTGTGAGAAGAAAGCAGAGTTAATACTTCAGGTCCAATGACCCTTCTGCAGAACTCATGAAGAATCAATTGTTAGCACTGCTGCCTCACAGTGCCAGAGACCCAGGTTCAATTCCCAACCCGGGCGACTCTCTGTGTGGAGTTTGCACATTCTCCCTGTCTCTCCGTGGGTTTCCTCCGGGTGCTCCGGTTTCCTCCCACAATCCAAAAACGTGCAGGTCAGGTGAATTGGCCATGCTAAATTGCCTGTAGTGTTAGGTGAAGGGGTAAATGTAGGGGAATGGGCCTGGGTGGGTTACGCTTCGGCGGACTTGTTGGGCCGAAGGGCCTGTTTCCACACTGTAGGGAATCTAATCTAAAACTTTAACTCTGTTTTCTCTCGACAGATGCTGAGCTTTTCCAGTAATTTGTTTTTGTTTCTGACATTCAGCATCCATAGTTCTTGGACTTTTTAAAAAAAAAATAACTTCTCCCATCATCCAAGTTTCCCAAATCTTGCCATCCTTACCTTTCATCTTCACAGGAACATACTCGTCCTGAACTCTGATTAACTGGCTTTTGAAAGACACCATATGTCAGATATGGACTTAGCTTCAAACAGCTGCTCTCAATCCAACTTTTCCACTTTCTGTCTAATACTGCTACAATTAGCCTTCCCCCAATTTAGCACTAAGTACAAGACCAATCTTATTCTTTTCTGTAACTATTCTAAAACTTGTGCAATTATGATCACTGTTCCCAAAATACTCCCCCACTGAAACTTCAATCACCTGGCCTGGCTCATTCGCCACTATGTGATCTAATACTGCCCCTATTCCAGAAGGACTATCTACATATTGTTTCAAGAATCCATCTGGATGCGCCTAACAAATTCGAACCCAGTTGGACCCTGGGCACTAAGGAAATCCCAGTGAATACTGAGGCAATTAAAATCACTCACTACCACGACCCTGCTTATATATCTGTTCCTCTAATTCCCATAGCTATTGAAGTCTAAACTATCAGCCCATCATTGGAATAAGAAAGGTGCAATCACTATGTTCTATCCATACGGTCTCACTGGATGCGCCCTCCAAGACATCTGTGACATTCTCCTTAATCAGCAATGAAAATTCCCCATCCCTTTCCATTTTGTCTGAAATATCTAAACCTTAGAAAATTGAGTTGTCAGTCCTGCCCTTCCTTCAATCAAGTTTCTGTAATGGCTACTACATTGGAGTCCCAAGCACTAATCCAATCTCTAAGATAATCTGCCTTGCATTAAAATAAATACTCTTCAGACCATTAGATGTTCATTAAACTGGACCTGCCTATACTTCCTCCTTGACTTACTTGATTTAACTCCTCTCCTTGCTTCTCTTCAAATTAGCACTTCACTTGCTGACCAACTACTTTGGTTCCCAAACCACCGCCACACTAGTTTAAATCCTCCCAAGTGACACTAAGAAACCTTCTTGCCAGGATATTGGTGCCCCTCCATTTTAGGTCCTTTTTGTACAGGTCCCGCTTACCCTGGAAGTGATAGACAACAAACAATAGGTGAAGGAGTAGGCCATTCGGCCCTTCAAGCCAGCACCACCATTCATTATGGTCATGGCTGATCATCCAAAATTAGTATCCTGTTCCTGCCTCATCTCCATAACCCTTGATTCCACTATCTTTAAGAGCGCTCTCCATCTCTTTCTTGAAAGTCCCAAAGACCTAGATATCTGAATCCATCCCTCCTACAGCAGCAGCTTAATTATTTGTTCAACTGTACTATCTTCCTATTTCTGGCTCACTAGCACATTGCATGGGGAGTAATCCTGAGATTATAATCCTGGAGGACCTGTTTTCAACTTCCTAAATTCCGCTAGTAGGACCTCATCTCTATTGCTGCCGATGTCATTAGCACCAATACAGACCGCAACCTCTGGCTGCTGACTGTCCCCCTCAGAATGTCCTATGCCCGCACAGAAACATCCTTGACACTGAACCATCTGACTCTAGAGGCAATAGCAATGCTCAGTGATCCAGACCTGACAAGAGTAACAAGAAAAACAGCAAAATACTGCACACATGTTGAAATCTGAAATGAAAACAGAAAGTGTTGGGAATACTAGATAGGAGAAGCAGTGTATGTGGAAAGAAACTGGAAATATGAGACTTATTGTTGAAGATAAGAGGGGATGCACCTTTAGAGAAATGAGCTTTTTTCTTTAGAATTTAAATTTCAAGCAAAAGTACACGTGAAGTTTTTTGGATAAACTTAGTAAGCCAGTCTTCAAAAACTCTCTTAAGCTTTTTCTTCCAGGCTAGCTCTCTTTAGAATGTTTCACTTCATCTTTCACACATTTATCTCAAGGTGCATATTTTAGGCAACTTAGTATTCAAGTATACACTTAATGGTAAGGTCCTAGGGAGTGTTGCTGAACAAAGAGACCTTGGAGTACAAGTTCATAGCTCCTTGAAAGTGGAGTTGCAGGTAGACAAGATAGTGAAGGTGGTATGGTATGGTTTCCTTTATTGGTCAGAATATTGAGTACAGGAGTTGGGAGGTCATGTTGCATCTGTACAGGACATTAGTTAGCCCACTGTTGGAATATTGCATGCAATTCTGGTCTCCTTCCTATCGGAAAGATGTTGCGAACTTGAAAGGGTTCAGCAAAGATTTACAAGATGATTTGAGCTCTAGGGAGGGGCTGAACTGGCTGGGGCTGTTTTCCCTGGAGCGTCGGAGGCTGAGGGACGACCTTATAGAGGTTTACAAGATTATGAGGGGCATGGATAGGGTAAATAGGCAAAGTCTTTTCCTTGGGTTTGGGGAGTCCAGAACTAGAGGGCATAGGTTTAGGGTGAGAGGGGAAAGATATAAAAGAGACCTACAGGGCAACGTTTTCACACAGAGGATAGTGCGTGTATGGAATGAGCTACCAGAGGAAGTGGTGGAGGCTGGTACAATTGCAACATTTAAGAGGCCTTTGGATGGGTGTATGAATAGGAAGGATTTGGAGGGATATGGGCCAGGTGCTGGCAGGTGGAACTAGATTGGGTTGGGATATCTGGTCGGCATGGACAGGTTGGACCGAAGGGTCTGTTTCCATGCTGTACATCTCTATGACCCTAAGTGACCGTACTTTCCTCTTCTCTGCCTTGCCAGTGCCTTGTTTGTCTTAACCCTGACCCTTGAGCATTTACCTGGAGAGGGGGGGGGCAAGAGTCAGTGTCTTACTCCATCCCTGTAAGAGAGAAGGCAAAGCATGAGCCATGGGTTGGTGCTCCATACCTGTGTGGGACCTGAGATGGCGTTTCAGTGCTGTGTGGCTTGGGAACGTTCGGTCACATTCACTGCAGATGTAAGTGCGGACTCCAGCGTGCACCTCCATGTGCTGCTGCAAGGCTATCTGTGTCTGGAACCGTTTCCCACAGAGCAGGCAGAAGACAGCCATGTCAGTACCTGTCCAACAACAGAAAAAAAGAGGCGTTGGTTAAATAACAATGAATTACCATTGCTAATGTTCACAACTGGTAAGCAAGTTTAAGAATTGATAGGCTTACCAATCACCAATTTCCTAAACCTGCTCTCTCCAAACAACATCTCTCCTTTAGCATTCCCATTGTTTTGGGGAACATGTTCAATTTATCTATAGTTACCTGTTAAACGTGCTGCGGAAAGTTCTGTCTGATGGTTTAATTTATATCACTGAGCAGTGAAGGAAAGGACTTGAATTTATATGGTAGCCTTCACAGGATGTTCTAAACAGTTTTAGACACAATGACTAGACTTTGAAGATTCTGTGTGTTAAACACACTTCTTGCATTAACAACAATCGAAAATAATAGTCACCTTCAGAGAGAGGAGATTCAGCCTCTTGACAAACACACAGGCAAAACTCTTTGGAAAATGGTCAGAGTTAACAGAATTATCTGGATGATCACCCTTCTGTCGATTTTATGTGATTAAAAAAAAAAGGAATTTTGAAAAATGATATCGCAGGCTATTCTAGCTTCTCTATTTTGTAAAATAAATATTTCCTGTAACCCTCCCAGACCCAGAGTGCAATGTCAGAATACAATTTGGAGGACCCTAAAATCACCATTCCTCCTGACTATAAGACGACAGACTACAGATTAACTGGATATCCATGGCAGCAGAACCTACCACAGTTGTCAGAGAATACAAACAATCAATAGCTAGTGATCAAAAAGTGGCATTACCAATGTGCCTCATAAGCTCCCTGAGATCGATTCTATGTGAATACTAACTGGTAATGCCACTTTTTGATCACTAGCTATTGATTGTTTGTATTCTCTGACAACTGTGGTAGGTTCTGCTGCCATGGATATCCAGTTAATCTGTAGTCTGTCGTCTTATAGTCAGGAGGAATGGTGATTTTAGGGTCCTCCAAATTGTATTCTGACATTGCACTCTGGGTCTGGGAGGGTTACAGGAAATATTTATTTTACAAAATAGAGAAGCTGGAATAGCCTGCTATATCATTTTTCAAAATTGTTCTTTTTAAACATATGAAAATCGATAGATGGATGACCGTCCAGTGTCCTCTGAGCTAGGAGTACAAGTTCAAGTCCCACCTGCAGTAGTGATGCATAAAAATTCTCTGTGCAGGCTAATTGGAAAATATCTAGAATTACCTTGTAGGAACAGGCCAATTGCCCCAACAGGAGTGGGTCAGTATCAAGGTTCCACATAATCCTTTATCCATCCGCTTAACATATCTTTATATTTCTTTATCCATCATTGGTTTGTCTACCTTTATCCTCTGAATTTGCTTTTGCAAGAAGAAATTCAGACAAGTCCTGCATTAACCAGTCTCAAGACAATGAGGTCTCCTCTGAATTTATAAACTCAAAGGCCTCTGCCAGGTCAACCTTAAGTATTCTCTTTGCTGAAGTAAAGAGTCCCACTAGTTCACTCTTTGCTGACATCCATAACCTGTGTTTTGATTTCAATTTAGCAAATCTTTATCATATCCTGTTCTCTGTCTCGAAAAATATTGTAACTAACCTTGTGATGAAGCTGCTCATTTAACAAGGTTATTAGATTAGATATCCTACTGGATGGAAACAGGCCCTTCAGCCCAACAAGTCCACACCAACCCTCCAAACAGTAACCCACCCAGACCCATCTCCCGATTTACCCCTGACTAATGCACCTAATACTATAGGCACCTAAACACTATTTAGCATGGCCAATTCACCTAACCTGCACACCTGTGGATTGTAGGAGGAAACCAGAGCACCCTGAGGAAACCCATGCAGACACGGGTCACAAGACAGTCATCTGAAGCAAGAATCGAACCCGGATCCCTGGCGCTGTGAGGCAGCAGTGCTAACCATTGCACCACTGTGATGCCCAGTTATGCAGTCCTTCACTTTCTTTTCCAGGTCGTAAGTGACACAGACTCTGAAAATCTGGGGTTTGAAGGGTTTTGGTGCCAATTTGATAATAGCTAACAGATACTGCCAAGTTGAAAAAAAAACTTGTACACTGAAAGAGGTGTGGCCAGTTCTCCCCAGCATGGCTTTTCACTGGTTTGGGTTTTTTTTAAGCAGTAGTGGGAAGAAAGGCCGCTGGACCCACAGAATCAGGTCCAGGCTGTACCCGCTCTCTGCCTTCTCTCCTGTAAGACCCTGTGTTTGATTTTACCTTTTATGCCAAGGGGTGTTTATGGGGATTGTTGCAAGTATTTGTCATTAAGTGGGACAATCTGTTGGATTTCCGGATAGGATAAGTTATTTGGTATTCGGTTTTCTGTTCTTTGTGTTTCATTCAGTAATCTTGCAAATAAGTTCTGTTTTGTTTAAAACTAAGTGGTTTGACCAGTTGATTCTGTCCTGGAATATCCATGTTACAGCTGCTTAAAACAACTAGCAAAGTTAGGGTCTGGGCTAGCTTCTTGAAATATTTTGAGGGGTCTGGCCTACTCCATAACCTGTTTAGAGATGTGATGACACATCTCTGGAGCAGGTGGAGTTGAACCTGAACCTCCTGACTCAGAGGTGGAGACACTACCACAGTTACCACAAAAGCCATCCTTCTATCGCTAGCCTTTTCTTTAAAAATTGCAAGGAGGATTATTTACAGAACTCAAAATGCAATCAAGAAATGAGGTTAGAGAAAGTGTTAGTGTCGAAAATTCTAGTCGATATTTCCTTTTTAGTCCAGTGATACGAAAGTGCCCTTATTGTGACCATATAAGGCCTTATATTTCCCCCAAAACATATTCCACTGTGTCACTGATTTGGCAGTTTGTTGACAAAATGATACACTTTAGGGGTAACTGAATTCACTTCCATTTCAAAGGCAGTGAGAACACAGGCTCATCCGAAAACAGAATACCAGGAAATGAACTAAATAGTGTGAGAACGCTGTGACAAGACTGACTGTGCAGATGCACAATAAACCACTGGAGTTCTGGGAGTTTCACAGTTGTGACCAGCCTTAATGCTTCAGGTCACTCATGTTGAGACATGGTCATCATACAACAAGTGTCTGATGAAGCGCAAACTGCTTTCACAGCCTCATGTGAAACTGTAAAGTAGAAAGGTCTTAAAGACACTCAAATTTCCAATCTCCAGTCTCTCTCTCTCTCTCTATGCTGCACCTCTTCTCATTCTATATTTCACTAACAATAGATTTGAAAGGGTTAATTCAGGAGGACAGGTTGCAGAGATTATGATTTGGAGATGCCAGGAGGACAGGTTGCAGAGATTATGATTTGGAGATGCCGGTGTTGGACTGGGGTGTACAAAGTTAAAAATCACACAATGCCAGGTTATAGTCCAACAGGTTTAATTGGAAGCACTAGCTTTTGGAGTGCTGCTCCTTCAACAACCACCTGATGAATGAGCAGTGCTCTGAAAGCTAGTGCTTCCAATTAAACCTGTTGGACTATAACCTGGCATTGTGTGATTTTTAAACTTTGCAGAGATTATGTCGGTGTTCCATTGAGTGTGAAGGATCTAATTGAGATGTTTACACTGATTAATGGACTCCAGAAGAGAGATAGATTCCATTTCCTTGCCCCCCCCCCCCCCCTTGTGAAACAGTGATAGTGTCCCTACCCCTGGACTACGAGGTCCAGGTTAGAGTCCTACCACCTCTCATCTCTGAACAGGTTGATGAGAAAAACAGGTTAAATTTAAAAAAAATTAAATTACAAATCTATCTTCTCTGAGGGGACAGTCTGTACCAAGGGGGAATTCACCAGGAAATTAAATTCAACCTGGGGTGGCATGGCAGAGCAGGGGGTGGTGGTGGGGTTGTGGTGCAGTGGTGGTGTCCCTGCCTCTGAGCCAGGAGGCCTGGATTCAAGTCCTTCCTGCTCCTGCGGTGTGTAATAATATTTCTGAATAGGTTGATTAGAAACCAATCAAAAACTCTACAGGAAGTTGTGATGCCAGGAAGCACTTCACCACAAAAATATGTAGTTGGAATCTGAAACTTTCTCCCCACAATGAGCTACCAATGATAGGAGTCAGGTAAAAGTTAAAAATAATTGAGCTTGCTGTTCCTTCATCAGGTCAGAGTAGATGTATTGAGAAGCAAATCAGTCATTACCTAACTGAATGGTAGATAGAGTGATACATCATGGAAAGAGGCCCTTCGGTCCAACCAGTCCATGCCGACCATGTTCCCAAACCAAACTAGTTCCACCTGCCTGCGTTTGGCCCACATCCCTCCAAACCTTTCCTATTCATGTACTTATCCAAATATCTTTTAAATGTTGTAACAGTACCTGCATCCACTATTTCCCCTGGTAGTTCATTCTAATGATGAACCACTCTGTTTAAAACAAACAAGTTGACTCTCATGCCCTTTTTAAATGTTTCTCCTCTCAACTTAAAAAAATATGCCACCTAGTTTTGAACTTTCCCACCCAAGGGAAAAAATCCCTTGCTATCCAACTTATCCATGCCCCTCATGATTTTATCACCCCTCAACCTCCTACACTCCAATGAAAAATGTCTCAGCCTCTCTTTATAACTCAAACCTTCCATTCCCAGCAACATGCTGGTAAATCTTTCTGAACCCTCTCCAATTAAATAATATCCTCAGGTGGCACAACATCGAGGGCTGAAGGGCCTGTAGTGTTCTATGCTCTAACCTTCCTACACCACGGCAACTAGAACTGTACACAGTACTCCAGAAGAGGCCTCACCAACATCTTGTACAACCTCAACATGACACCCCAACTCCTGTACTCAAAAGTCTTGAGAAATGAAGGCTACATGTCTTCTTAACCACTCTGTCGACATTTGATGCAAATTTCAAAGATCTATGTTCCTGAACCCTCAGGTCTCTGTTCTACAACACTACCCAAGGCCATACAATTAACTGTGTAAGTCCTGCCTTGTTTGCTTTACCAAAATGTAATACCTCAGATTTATCCAAATTAAACTCCATCTGCCACTCCACAGCTCATTGACCCAATTGATCAAGGTTTCTTTGTAATCTTAGATAACATTCTTCACTGTCCACTGTACCATCAATCTCGGTGTCATCCACGAACTTAGTAATCACGTCTCCTAAATTCTCATCAAAATTGTTTACATTTGACAAATAAAAGTGGACCCAGCACCAATCCCTGTGGAACAATACTGGTCAAAGGCTTCCAGTCTGAAAAATAACCTTCCACCACCATCCTCTGTCTCCCACCGTCAAGCCAATTTTATATCCAATTGGCAAGCTCTCCCTGGATCATGTGATCTAACTTTACTAATTAGTCTACCATGTGAAACCGTATCAAAGGCATTACTAAACTCCATGTAAACAACATCTACTGCTCTGCTCTCATCAACCTTTTTAATGACTTCCTCAAAAAAACTCAACCAGTCTTGGAGACATGTTTTCCCACGCACAAGTCCATGTTGACTCTATCCCTAATCAGTTCTTGCCTCTCCAAATGCATTTGTGGGCAGCACGGTGGCTCAGTGATTAGCACTGCTGCCTCACAGCATCAGGGACCCAAGTTCGATGCCAGCCTCGGGCGACTGTCTGTATGGAGTTTGTACATTCTCCCCGTGACTGCGTAGGTTTCCTCCGGGTGCTCCGGTTTCCTCCCACAATCCAAAGATGTGCAGGTTAGATGTAATGACCATGCTGAATCACCCATAGTGTTCAGGGATGCATAGGTTACATGCATTAGTCAGGTGTAAATGTAGAATAATAGGTGGGGGAATGGGTCTGGGTGGGTTATTCTTTAGAGGCTCTGTTTGGACTTATGGGGCTGAATAGCCTGTTTCCACACTGTAGGGATTCTATGAAAACTCATCTTTCAACATTTACTGTCAGAATCACAGGTCTACAGTTCCCAGGATTTTCCTTACAGCCTTTCTTAACTAAAGGCACATTAGCCACCCTCCAGTCTCTGGCACCTCACCCGTGGTTATAAATGATACAAATTTCTCTCCTGGGGAGAGATTTTTGAATATGTGGCTCCTTTGAGGAATTTGTCTTGAACGTACTGATACTTGAATCAGGCACCAGCTATCCAAAAGGTACACATTCAGCAAAAGCAATTTCAGGCAAGACGATGTTTCAAGGAAAATGCTTATTGTTCCCTCAAGGAAGGGATTGTCATCTGCACAAAGTGCTTGCCATTACACGATCACACAATGGACACAGGCAGACTGTTTACCCAGCACTGATCTGTTCAACTGGAGTATTTTGCAGCTCCGTGTCAAAGTTACAGCACAGAGGCCCAGGGGAAATAAGGAGCTCAAGTTTTGAGATTCTGCAGACATCAAAAATAAGGCAATCCCATTTACCACCATGGGAAGCCCAGTCACATCATGCCAGTGAATATCTTACTTTGGCAGAATTTCCTGCTGGAGCGTCAAACTCTCTAACTCGCGATACAAGCTACTGCAGGATGGAGTTATTTGGCAATGGCAAACTGGCCAACAACCTTCAGGGATTGAAAACTATCTGCAACGACCCCATATCTAGCAGGATCTCAGCTGGCAGAGTCATTCAGAAGATATATTAGAAACACGCAATCCTCAACACTAAACCTGCTGGTATTGTTTTCTCCTGGTATCTGGGAAATTAGAATAAATGGGTTAGGGTTAGAGATGGAAGACATAGAATGTAGGGAAATAGATGGTGACACCTTGAAAAATGTCTATATTACAGAGGAGGAAGTGCTGGATGTCTAGAAACGCATAAAGGTGGATAAATCCGCAGAACCTGATCAGGTTTAGATTAGATTAGATTACAGTGTGGAAACAGGCCCTTCGGCCCAACAAGTCCACACCGACCCGCCAAAGCGAAACCCACCCATACCCCTACATTTACCCCTTACCTAACACTACGGGCAATTTAGTATGGCCAATTCACCTGACCCTGCACATCTTTGGACTGTGGGAGGAAACCGGAGCACCCGGAGGAAACCCACGCAGACA
>NC_057744.1:5303207-5320540 GCF_004010195.1 Chiloscyllium plagiosum | reverse complement strand
GACACCAAAATTGGAGGTGTAATGGACAGCGAAGAGGGTTACCTCAGATTACAACAGGATCTTGATCAGATGGGTCAATGGGCTGAGAAGTGGCAGATGGAGTTTGATTCAGATAAATGTGAGGTGCTGCACTTTGGGAAAGCAAATCTTAGCAGGACTTATACACTTAATGGTAAGGTCCTAGGGAGTGTTGCTGAACAAAGAGACCTTGGAGTGCAGATTCATAGCTCCTTGAAAGTGGAGTCGCAGGTAGCTAGGATGGTGAAGGCGGCATTTGGTATGCTTTCCTTTATTGGTCAGAGCATTGAGTACAGGAGTTGGGAGGTCATGCTGCGGCTGTACAGGTTATTGGTTAGGCCATTGTTGGAACATTACATGCAATTCTGGTCTCCTTCTAATCGGAAATATGTTATGAAACTTGAAAGAGTTCAGAAACGATTTACTCGGATGTTGCCAAGGTTGGAGGAGTTGAGGTATAAGGAGAGGCTGATCAGGCTGGGGGCTGTTTTCCCTGAAGCGTCGGAGGCTGAGGGGTGACCTTATAGAGGTTTACAAAATTATGAGAGGCATGGATAGGGTAAATAGACAAAGTCTTTTCCCTGGGCTTGGGGAGTCCAGAACTAGAGGGCATAGGTTTAGGGTGAGAGGGGAAAGATATAAAAGAGACCTATGGTGGAACTTTTTCCACACAGAGGGTGGTACATGGTATGGAAGTGGAGGAGGCTGGTACAATTGCAACATTTAAGAGGCATTTGGATGGGTATATGAAGAGGAAGAGTTTGGAGGGATATGGGCCGGGTGCTGACAGGTGAGACTAGATTGGGTTGGGATATCTGGTTGGCATGGACGGGTTGGACCGAAGGGTCTGTTTCCATGCTGTACATCTCTATTACTCGATGACTACACTCCACTGTAGATTTAGGACATTTTTCCAATTTAATACAACTTTCTAATTTCATCAGAATGCATAGTTACGTTCAAAGACAGACAACCCACATATTGTTTCATTGCTGGCCAATCTTAGGAAAGTTATTCTGATGAAAGCTTTGTTTTTAAAAGGATAAGCTTTTTTTTAATCCACCTATCTTTAAACTGATTTGACCAGGATTAAACAGAATCCTTTCATTAGCATTTCTTTCTATTGGCAGGGTCAAAGGTCACACTACAGCTTCTTGAGAAACAGTGGGAACGATACAATGCTTCTTCACTGACCCCCTTCCAAGGGAAGTCCATATTTTCAATGCACTTGGAATATTTATATCTCACCAGGGGAGGAGGTGAGAGGTTAAAGTTTGCACTAAACTTCAACATAAGAAAAAAAAATTATCTGTTCACATGTCAGAGTCAGCCTTTGAAGGAGAATTCTCAGTCCTTTTTTGCAACATTCTAAACATTATCGTCAACTCCTTCATTATTGTTTCAGCAACAAATACTTTGTCCTATCTCTAAAATAAACACTTTTGCATTCAACAACCCGGACATCAAGCAAGATGTCACCTTAAGCAAATGTCCTTAAAAAAAAAATCATACAATAGAGATTCTTAAAGAAGAGAATAGGTTACAGCACCAAAGGAGGCCATTCAGCCTAACACATCAAAGCTTAATCCTAGAGCCACTCAGGGAGTCCAATTACCTGTGTTTCCCCCATAGCCCTGAAAATCTCTCCTTGTCATATAATTGTTCAATTTATTCTTTCAAATGGCACAATTCTAATGGACAAGTTGTAGATTAGTCCAAAAGATGTAATTTTTGGAGGGCTTGCTTCCCCCTCTTCATTCGCCAGAATGCTTTTACACATCAACCTTGTACCATTTTCCAAACCTCTCGTCCTTGTTTGGTCGGGATATTCAACAACAACAACAACAAAACAAGAATAAACCAGCAAGAACAGAGTGGAGAAGGTCCCTCGAATCAACTTTGAAAGATTTAATGAACCGCAGAATGAAGACTCATTAAGCGGACCTGGTGACCATGCTGCAGAGCTACTAAGCCATTATAGTGGCCAACATTAAGCCCCCACTGAAATTCTAATGAAGCCTTTGTGCTTTCCAGTGAATACTGGACTCACCGATATCTAAACCCTCCCTCCCCCCCCCCCACCCCAAACAAAATCACTCGCACACGGTAATCCCACGAGGTATGTGGCCCGCTTGTCCGTAACTTTCAAAATGACAGCAGGACCAGGTGAAAGGTCAGGAGAACGGAGGCCCTAAGCTCTCCAGCCAGCTGCAGCTGTGAGGCCTGTGAGACTAGGCCGCCAGGCCTGTATAAATCCACAGTAAGCAGCAGCCCCTTTAAGGTTGGGGGGTGGGGAGGCGAGAGAAAGAAACAATGGCGTCTAGCAGGGGTGTGAGGGAGAACAAAGCTTCGAGACCAAGGCCTGAGGCCGTGACAAATCCTCTCGACAACTGCTGGACTCTCATTTGTGAAACTAATTGGCTTCAGCGACCAGACCAGACCAGTTACAGTGAGTGCAGTCAAGCAGTGAGGATTCCACTGTTGTGCACACTGGCTCAAAACAAATCGCACAGTGTAACTTTCCACAGATCTGTAGCTAGTCGATGGTTTTATCTAAGAGGAGCAACAGCTTTTAATAGAGGCCTGGTTAAAGTTCTAGCCAGAATGCATTGTAAACTCACCAATGAACCAACCATAATTCAAAGGATTTTTTTTTAAAAAGAGATGGCGCTATAATTTGATAACTTCATGTAAAGCTACAAAGTGCTTATTATTGACTGAACGGCATCAGGACTTCAGAAGTGAAAACATGAGGAAGACCTGTCAGAAAAGACTGAACTTTTTTTTTTAGAAAAGTAAAGACTTCAAAATCATGCATAAAGCAGACATACAGAAGATATACTGGAGGTGGGGGTTGGAAGACAAAGCTAGCAGTCATAAATAAAAGACTGTCACTAGAAATCCCAATTCAAGAGGAACGTCCTGAGTAAGACAGCACACTGGGAATGGGCAAATCAGCTAGACTGGTCAAGGCAAACAGCACGGATGCATTTAAGGAGAGTTCAACAGGAGAGACAAGGAATGTTGACCTGAATAGGTACAGTGAAAACTGAGAGGCAGCTTGCATGAGGTGTAAACACCTGCAAACTTGCATCAAATGACTCATTTGTGCTACGACTATAAAATTGAGCAACATCCTCAGTGCTATTGTTGAAACAGAGAAGGGGAATGGGGGAAAAGTGAGAATTCACCCACCCTGAATAATTATATAACTGCCACAAACAAACTCTGAAAGAGATTATCTTGTATTAAAACTGAAATCACTTAGAACCAGGAGCGTTTTTTATTGTTGGCAATTACACAAAGATGGGGAGGGAGGCACCTCAAATAGCTATCATTCATTTCCACGGTAACCATCACATTAGATAAAGGGAAACTCCAAGAGATTCTTCCTGTATTGCTCTGTGGACAAAGGCTAAAATCACCGCCATTAATTTTGCAGAACGTGGTGGGGCAAATTAAAATCTAAAAAGATTCAGGCACATAGACAGAGACTAAGATGGAGGGTGAGAGAGGTCAAGCTGGTGGAATTAACATTTTACAAGAGTGTTTTTGGAGGGGGAGGTTAAGAACAGTCCCATCACCAACCACCTCCTGCTTTTTAGCTCAAGGCAGTGAATACAGTAAAGCCAGCTATACACTTTCATAAATGGAATTAAACCACCAATTCTGTTTTCTTCCCTTATAGCCTACAGAAAATTACTCCCTACCCCATCTCAAAAAAAAATACAGAATTTCCTTTCGATTCCATGATCAGAACTTTTTCTTCTGACTGGTTTCAAAGTGTTATTCCACTTTGGAAGGTCTGCAGTTGTAACTTGTGCATTCATTGAAAGCACACTGGCTTTATTGGTACTGTCCATGGTACAACTTGTTCCCTCAGTTCTGTAACAAGAACCTAGCGAGTTAATACTGATCCTGGGAAGGTTTTCAGGCTGGATGACTAAATCAGTGGATTCAGCCTGGTAGAGCTGGGGGAGCACAGCTTTCAAAATTGGACTAAGCACTTCCTGACATCACAACTGAACAATTAATTAGTTGGTGTAGGATAACCTGTATATGTTGGCTACAATCCGATTTTAATTTGGATTCTGAAGGAGGGTCACTGGACTCGAAATGTTAACTCTTAATTTCCCCCATCCACCTCCCAGAGATGCTGAAAGACTGCTGAGTTTCTCCAGCAATTTCTATTTTGTTTCCAATGTTCATGTCTACTCTGTGCTGAATTAGGCAGTATTTTTAATTTTGCCTTTTTTGCATCATTAAAGATGCCACACAGGCAAGAATGTTTTTAAAAACCATAAATCAACCAGGATGCATTGCTTCTTATTCCTGCCATCAATTAAACATGTGCTTGCATCAGATTAGATCAGAAGTAAAAACAGAAATTGTTAGAACACTCAACAGGTCAGGCAGCTTCTGGAGAGAGAGACTGAGTGACAGCTTCAGATTGACAAGCCTACCTCAGAACTTGAAGGATCATGTGGAAGGGATGAATGGGGTAAATGAAGTGGGGGAATGTATGAGAGATCAGGTTTGATCGGAGGTCATGAATGGATTTGGGACTGGAGAAGAATTCTAAATTGGAAATGATAGGGATGAACAAGTCAGTCCTGTCAATGAGGTAGGAAGTTTGAAACTGAAATTGAACAAAGTCAAAGACAAATCCATGCTCATTCACGTTTGTATCACGAACAATAAGTTAGTAAATTACAGGGAGACCGAGGAACTCCAACTGACCATATAAATACTTTCAAAGGAAAGGGAAATTTAACCAACATGTAAAATGAAAGATACTATTGGGGATTTTTTTTTCCAAAGGAATCCTGAAGGCTCACTAGTTAACATAGGAACATGTCCTTAATTGACTTTTTCAAAAGTTCATTTATGGGATGTGGACAGTGCTGGTTGGGCCAGCATTTAATGCCTAAACCAAGTTGCCCCTTGAAAAGATGATGTTGACCTTCCTTTTTGAACTGCTGCAGTCCTTGAAGGGTATGGTGAATCCAACAGCTATGAAGGAACGGCCATATATTTCCAAGTCAGGATGGTGAATGGCTTGGAGGGGAACTTGCAGGTGGTGCTCCCGTGTATCCACTGCCTTTGGGCTTCTGGATGGTTATGGTCGTGGGTTTGGAAGGTGCTGTCTAAGGAGTCTAAGGGCCTGGGATTTACAATGGAATCATTCTCTCCTCAACAGGAACATTCTCTGCTGGTAATGGAGTTGGAGTGTAGAGATGCCCTCATTCAGTACTGCACTATACTGTTGGATTTCTCAATATTTTTTCTGGTTTCCACACATGACCTTGGGGATGGGATGTGGGAGAATCAAACCTAGAGTACCACAGAGACTCAGTATCAGTTAACTAGTGCAGCGTTAACGTCACGCCAAACAATTCCATCCTTCCTTGAAAACTAGATTAGATTAGATTAGATTACTTACAGTGTGGAAACAGGCCCTTCGGCCCAACAAGACCACACCGCCCCGCTGAAGCGCAACACACCCATCCCATTACATTTACCCCTTACCTAACGGGGAGAACGTGCAAACTCCACACAGTCAGTTGCCTGAGGCGGGAATTGAACCTGGGTCTCTGGCGCTGTGAGGCAGCAGTGCTAACCACTGTGCCACCGTGCTGCCCACTGAGTTCACTGAGAAGATCACTCTTGGAGTTTTCACACAGGGTAAAAGCAGCCTTGGACAGAAAATGTCAGAACTTGATGGTCTCTGAACCCGGAGCACCCTTGAAAAAGAAACGTTTTTTTCTCCCCCCTACCCAAACAGTGCTGGCCATAAATAGATTTCAGATTTCTTTTCATATCAATCCAATCACACACATTATGATGGACCTTTGGACTTGAACCTGGGTCTTGTAACTCAGAGGTAGATGCACTACCGCTGCACCACATGAGATCTTAAACAGAACTCAAATGCTTATTAAATTCCTGACAGCATGCTCAAGGGAATCTCACAATCAAGGAGTTAGACATTGTTTTGGAGTTTTGAAAATAAAGAACAGTTTGGAATTTGTCTGGCAAGTGTTTTTAAAAGAATATTTAAGATTCCATGTTCCCCCTCCCTGACTCTAGAATATATAATGGAAATTTGAGCATTTTTTGATGTCCAGCAGTTTTGGAATTGGTACAGTATCCAACGGAGACCGAGAGGAGGACAAAAAAGAAAATGGAGAAATAAGAAAGAGATTAATAGAGAATCAGACAGAACAAATATCAGGAGACATAAGTGAGGGATAGAAAGATAAAACAGGAATCAAAGGAGATGAGGGTGTAATAAAGAGAGGGGTTATAGGAAACGAGGAGAGGGGGAGGGGAATTGAACAGCTAACCTCCTTACTGTTCGCCATCTTACAAATGCAATTTAATCAGAAAAACTCTTTTACAGCGGCCCTGGCAAAAGAAAAGGATAATTAGTAAGCAGAGAGCTACTTCACTGCTTCATTGACATTCCAACAGGGTTAGTATGTTGCATTTGAAATGCAGTCTGATGAAGTCAACAAAATCAGACCATTTGTTACTCACATTGATGTGTGCTCTGGTGACTTGCAATTAAAATGGAATTAGTGTCCAGATTGAGCCTTGGGAAATTCATACCTCCCCCCCAAAAAAAAGGAAACTGGAAATAAAGGCCACCTTAAATATTAAGAGGACATTTTTGGCCAATGTCAGTTGCTTTCTGCTCGGAACAAGGAGCATTCAAATCAAAATACTTTTAATCCTAATCACTTCCGTGGAGATAAAACTCAGTGTAGAATTGATTGCAGACTATCTGAAATGTGATTTTGAAAAAAAAAAATCAGGAACAACAGAACAGTACAATTTATTGTTTGCATTTTAACCCCTTCTGTGACCCACTCTCAGTATCATGGGATTAATTACATTGCTTCAAAACCAGAAAAGCTCAGTTAGCAAATCAAATATCATAATGGTGCAGCCCTTGTCATCTGCAGTTTTGGTTCACACTTGTGGCAGCTTTTCGCTTTCCCATCCTGAAATAAGACCACCAACTCTGGATGTCATGTGACATTTGATTACATTCCAACCTCAAAGTCAGAATGTTAAAAGGTTAAGAATCAGGTCCAGGATTCAAGCACAATAATTAAGCCACAATACTCTGGTGCAGTATTGAGGGAGTCAAGTCACACCTGGATTAGGCAAGGATGATAAATTTGCTTCTCTAAAAACGACGGTAAACCAGATGAGTTTTACAACAGTAGTCACAATTAGGCTAGTTCTTTTTTAATTACAGTTTTTTTATTCAAATTTCATCATCTGCCATGGTGACATTTGAATCCATGTCCCTAGAACATTAGTCTGAGTACTAGTCCAGTGACATTATCACTGTACCATCTCCCCAGTACCACAATATTCCAAAGCACGTCACAGCCAAATAAACACTTCAGAGTATAATCAATGCTGTAATAGAGGAGTTATAGCAGATAAGGGGTGCACAGCAGGATCTCACTAGCACCAATGAAATTGTGGCAAACTTGTTGGTTAAGGTGTAAATATTGGTAAAGGCAATGGAGAGATTTCATAGAATCCCTACAGCATGGAAACAGGCCATTTGGCCCAACAAGTCCACACCGAGCCTCTGAAGAGTAACCCACCCAGATCCATTCCCCTACCCTATTATCCTATATTTACTCTGACTAATGCACCTAACCTACACATCCCTGAACACTATGGGCAATTTAGATTAGATTAGAAACAAGCTCTTCAGCCCAACAAGTCCACACCGATCCTCCAAGCAGTAACCCACCCAGACCCATTCCCCTATCCTATCTTTACCCTTGACTAATGCACCTAACACTATGGACAATTTAGCATGGCCAATTCACCTAACCTGCACATCTTTGGAGTGTGGAAGGAAATCAGAGCATCCAGAGGAAACCCACGCAGACACGGGGAGAATGTGCAAACTCCAGACAGTCAATGGCTTGAGGCTGGAATCGAATCCAGGTCCCTGGTGCTGAGAGCCAGTAGTGCTAACCACTGAGCTGCCGTGTCACCCCTATTTGTATACCAAGTGCTCCAGGAAAAGCACCCAACTGGCACAAGAGAATTGAGCACTCCTTGAAATATTGTACCTGGTGTGTTCCTGCTCCCAATGAACTAGCAGAGAAAGCAAATAGGACCAATAGAGTTATTTCAGAAAACCCTGTGGTTTCAAGTGAGACATAATATGAATGTTATGACTGAAAATGAAAACAATAAGAATTGCCACTTATTAGCAGGAAAGAAAAAAAGCACAGGCCTAAACAAATTCCTGATAAGCCAGTTTATTAAAACAATGTTTCAGTTTTGTTTCAGGACCTTGGACAGATCACACATAGCCTGCATGGTGTTTGATTTTCATGCTGTTGGGCATTAGACCTCTAACTCCTTCTGCATCTGTCAATGAGTTATCGTCTGGAAACAGCTTCTTGCACTGGATTCCAAGTCTGTGCTGTGCTTAACCTTTCCAAACACTAGCTATCACCTTAATCCCCACCCCTACCTTATGGCCTGAAATTGAAGGATATTCTCCAGCTCTTTGCTGAGAACAAAACCCGAGAGACAAATCCAGAGGGGCAATTGAAAGGATGCTATTGAGCATAGTGGGAAAAGCTGTTTGAATGACATTCACAAATCGCCCAGTGTAGAGTCTGTCACCTTTCCAATAGGTTGTGGGAAGGTACACTGACATAACAATGGACATCATTCACCCAATGATGGGAGCAATGATGGGCATTTCAGGCAAGACATCATGGCCAAAACGATGTCCAACCTTGACACCTTGAACAGAATCATGACGACAATTATGCCTTTGGTGCCAGTGAGGCATAACACAAGAAGCTAGAGAAGGCAAAGCATGGTGTGTGGCTGGAATGTATGGACTGGAAGCAGGATGAGGCCATTTGGCCCCTTGAGCACTTGCCACCAAAGTAGAACATGGCTGATCCACTTGAACACCATTCTCGCCCATTATCGCCAAATCTCTTCATACCGAGGAATCAATCACAATCTTGAAAATACTCAATGAAGGAGCCTCCATAAGCCTCTGGAAAGAAATTCCTTCTCATCTCACTCTTTAATGGTCCACTCTTTGTAAAGGCATTGGGCCTCCCTGGTTATAGAAACCCCTGTCAGAGGAAACATCCTCCCTCCATCAACCCTGCTGAGCTCTGAAGACATCTGTGCACTTGAAATGAGATCATCTTGCACTCTTCTTGAAAACAGAGGCCCAATTTCCCTGATCGCTCCTCAAAAGGACAATTTTGACATCCTAGGAATCATTCATTGCTGGACTCTGTAATCTACATTCCCTCTAACCTTCACTGTTGTTGTGCAGATGTCAGAGGTCCATGCACAGTAGTAATCCGCAGACCTGAAGTCAATGGGGCCACACATCAATTGGCATGCACAGCCCCACCATGGCCACGAAACATACAAGGAACACTGTCTTTAGTTGGCGGAGCTGTCAGTGTTGGATATTTTCTATCTCCAGTTTGAACTGATCGCTGACCACAGTCTGCCAGTCTGTTCCAACATTGCCACCTCAGTAGAGATTTCTAATGCCATTGGGAGAATATGCAGCAAGGAACTTCAAGTCGTTACTCTGACATTTAAATAAGCACGTGTACGAGCCTATACATCCAAGCAAGCTATCTGAATGCCAGCCTGTAAAAGTTAAACGTGTTATATTCCAAGAACCAGCAGCTCGTGTCAACAGCCCACAAGTACAGATAGGGTCTTAGTAACAAAGCTCGACTTTATTCGAGCCTTTCATGGGGTCACGAGTCCCTCGAGACCACAGGAAGAGAAAATGATATTGAAATCAGTCTCTCTTCTGAAAACAAATGGGGCTGAAATCCGACTTCCTTCTCAAGGCATCTCTGGAATTTCATCGAGCTTTCTAATCTGCCCAGACAGCAGGAACTCAAAACCCAGTACACCGTCAGGCCCCAGTGCAACAGACCTGCAGTATCTACTTACCTCAGCACTGATTAATGGTGTTATACATGCGAAGCAACAGTGATCTGACCAGAATCACAGGTAACTTTAACAAACAGGGAATCAGTGCAAAATCACGATCATAAAAAACTGAATAGTTCAAACAATGCACCATTTATTAGACTTCAGTAAATCTAAACTAAAGCTTTAGAGTGTAAACATGTAAAGTTGTAAAGTTTGATAACAATTTCCACTTCAGTCACAAAAAGAAAACTAACTAATTTCAATATGATAAGTTACAAGTATATTTGGTTTCTATAAAAGGGGATATCCCATTTCATGCAAGTAGTACCAAAAACACACCTGCCAAATGTTCCCACTTGGATTAATCACCACACAGTCCCACGAGAATTGCAAATCCAAATATCTTCATGTTCATTTGCGAATTTAAAAATAAACTGAATTTATTAAAAACAAAACTGGTCATCAGTAAAAAGTGGCCATGATGCCAACCAGGCTATTGTTAAAACCTACTTGTTTCAAAACCTACTTTTTGGGAAGGAAACTTTCCATTCTTTACCTAGTCAGGATTTATAAGCACCTGCAGCCTCATGCAGGTCATTCTGCTATAATGAGCGTTTCATCTTCGCAAATTCACTGTAACGCAATTCATGAATTGGGGATGCTGTTTCTAAAGTGTGATCTTTTAAAATGTGTGCTGGTTGTAATGCCAACACTGAACGCTGTTTCTAAAATGCGATTTTTTCTATAATACGGGTTTGCACAAGAACACAACCATCACGTTATAGAAGAACTGACTGTACCATCTCGTTTGGAGTCCAAGGGGGCGGCAGGATAGGACCCTCCAGCTGGAGCTCGTTCTTTTTCTCCTTTATCTTTCCAAACTTTTAACTTGCTTGGAAGGGGATGGAGAAGGCAATTCCTGGGCCAGAGACGGGCGAAGGAAAATCCCAGACTGAGCCTGCGCAGGAGATGAGGACCGTGTGGACTGGAGGTGAGGCCTCAGGTTTTGAAGGTCTAGAGACTTGGCCAGGTGCAGTCTGAAGGAAAGGTGCTGGCACGGACTTGGGTGGAAAGGATTGTAATTTTTCCTTTTATTCTCATGCTTGACTTTTATTTATTATTCTCTCAATTTTGTACCAAATACTTAAGCAGCTATGCCGAAGATGGCACCATAAGTGGCCACCTTGCAAACTTTTCACTTCATTCATTCGAGTGCACGTGACAATAAAGCTAAACCCAATTCCACTTCTTAACTGTCTTCTCAAGAGGGTGAGCAAGATATTTAGTCTCATCATATTCTGCAAGAGGCTGCTCACCAATACCTTGTTGGAAAAGTATGGAGGAGCTGGCCACATCAAGAAAATCTTTTGTACATTTATCCAGTGATGCATTGAAGTTCAGGCAAAAACAGCTTCAGACTCAACTCAAATAACTCCTGCAGAAAAAAATCCTGCAGTGTTCACCCGTCACCTGCGAGACAGGATCCTGCAGGGGGGAGAATATAGGGGTTCAATAGAGGAAAGAGATTGATAATGTTCTCACTCTCAGTCAGTAGCTTGTGGGTTCAAGCACCATTCCAGAGGCATGAATACAAAATTAAAGCTGACACTCCCATGCAAAACTGAAGCAGTGGTGTACTGTCAAAAGGTGCGTGCTTTTGGATGAGAAATCAAACAGAAATTCTGTCTGCTCTCTCAAATGGATGCAAAAGAACCCATGGAACTTCTTTGAAGAGCAACAGGGGTGTTCTTCCTGATATCTTTGCCTCAATGAACAACAATGAAATGGATTAACTGGGAAAATGATGTTCACCGGAGCTTGCCGTGCCCAGTTAGAAATCTCACACCACAAGGTCATAATACAACAGGTTTATTTGGAAGCACTAGCTTTCGGAGCGCTGCTCATTCATCAGGTGGTTTGAAGGAGCGGCGCTCTGAAAGCTAGTGCTTCCAAATAAACCTGTTGGACTATAATCTGGTATCGTGTAATTTTTAACCTTGTACACTCCCTCCAACACCCAAATCTCCAAATCATTGCTATACCCAAATTTAGTGCACTACAACATGAAGACATTGGAAAACTGTTCAATTCTGGCCTCCTTGCTGTTGGAAAGATGCTGTAAAACCTGAAAGGGTTCAAAAAAGACTTACAAAGATGTTGTCAGGGTTGGAAAGTTTGAGCTAGAGGGAGAGACTGAATAGGCTGGGGCTGTTTTCCCTGGAGCATCAGAGGCTTAGGGGTGATTTTCTAGAGGTTTAAAACATCATTAGGGGCATGGATACAGTGAATAGCCAAGATCGTTTCCCCAGGGTAGGGGAATCCAAAACTAGAGGGCATAGGTTTAAGGTGAGCGCGGAAATACTCGCAAGGGACCTAAAAGGAAACCTTTTCACGCAGAAGGGTGATGCCTGTATGGAAATGAGCTGCAAGAGCAAGTTGTGGAGGCCGGTAACATTACTACATTTAATTAGGTTAGGATATCTGGTCAGCGGGGACGAGTTGGACCGAGGGGTCTGTTTCCGTGCTGTGCAATTCTATGACTATGCTTCAGAAGAACATCAGAGATTGTGAAATGCTTTTTGGATATTTGGGAGGAATGAAATGTGGTTTATGATGTGCAAGCCTTTTCATTCTGCCCTTTTTAGCCTAGCTGGAGTCCTCCTCTTATTTCCATTTGTTATTTGTAGACAATTATTGGTGCTGCTTCAAAACCAGTAATAAACTGAAACTGTTAGAAGACTGATATCCCCTTACATTTCCTCAAGTCATACAGTTAAGCCTCACATGTTTAGCAAGCACGGCATCAAATTACTGATCGTACATCATCTGCTACCTATTTGCATCGAAAGTACCAATAAAATCTTGACAGATGCATGATTAGTTTGCAATGAGAATGCAGACATGGATCAGAACTCCGATATAATGGCAGTAAATGGATATCAAGGTCAGAATGATGCTTAGATTAGGCAGGCTTTTATGTAGACCTGGCCCAAGTGACACATAACAAAGCCCTCCTGTAAGTCTGTTGATCTTGCATCTGGGCTGGCTAAGGCAGGCTTGGGTTACAGTACTTCCTTGTCTCAGCCCAATAACATCTTAACTCAGCTCCTGGTTCAACCACTTGGATGTTTCCAATTTGCTCATCAGAAATCAAAGCAATCGGATAAAGGACAGGATGGAGTGTTTAAGCACAGATTATTTATATCAGTCGGAGATCTGAAGGTGCAGTATGGTTTGCATTGTCCACCTCAGACTCAGGAGAGAGATGTGTGCGCGTCTGTGTGCATTGTTACAGCATACCAAAGCACGTCTTACTTGAGGCTACAACTTTAAAATATATAGAGCGATGATATACAGAAAGTCACCTATAGCTCAGTTTGAGTGGTTTCAGAAGATTTCGCTTTCATAGAGAAGTCCTTTCATAGAGGCACTGGCGCATTCGAAGTAGTGACAAACTCAAACAGGATCTGGCTGCTTCTGTCAACTATTCCACCATCAGCATGGGTGGCTCTCCACCTTGGCATCACGGCCCACTTTGAGTGTCCCCACATGGGCAGCAACAAGTTGCTTGCTATATGACTTTGCATCCTTAAAAAATGCAGTGTTTTTACCATCAACGTGCGAACAACCATAACATTCTCACTGCCCTTTGGCCCCTCATCAGTAAAATCTTTCAATAAAGCTGGTAGCTTTCTGATTCTCTCAAATGGATGTACAATTTGAGAGAGTCAGAAAGCTGCCAGCTTTATTAAAAATGTAACAAATGAACATTCATAGAATGATATAACACAGAGTTCATTCACCTCTGCTGGCTCATCAGAAAAAAAAACTCAACTTATCCCTTGCCCTTTCCCCATAGCCCCAAAACATTTACCACTCGAATTCCCTTTTGAAAGCTACAATTGAATTTGTCCTTTCAAACAGCATTTCCATATCACGTAACTCACTGCTTTTAAAAGTGTAACGTAGGTCTGGCTTCAGTTACAGTGAATGCACACTAATATTAGATGGGTGGTTTATACTGATGATTTAATCCAGTGGTTTCAAGCAAATAAATAGACAGCTGAGGTACAGTACTCTGGAACTTTGACAGCATCAAGTAACAAACACATTTTAACGTTGGATAAACTCTTTAATGCTTCAGCGTAATCCTCAAAGCCAGAATTCCCAGTAACTTCATCCAGAATCACTAATGAATCAATATTTGATAAACAAAATACATTTTGAGGAAGTACAAAATGGGGTCATAGTGGGGCCCACAAATTATTATTTATTATTATTATTTATTATTATTATTTATAATGAAATTGTTCAAGACAAACTTCCATACCCATATGGCGATGAATACATGGCCTTTGTTGGGGAAGGAGCGACTGGTGAAAATGTCATTGGTGCATTTAAGGGACACCTGAATAAACATGATCAAGGGAAGAGAAGAATACGGTGATAGGGTGATAGGGTGATATGAGCCGAGGAGAAAGCTCACCTTGAGCAGAAAGGCCCCAGAACAGATTTGTTGGACTGAATGGTCTTTGTCTATGTAGTAACCATTGTACAAGCCCAAGAGAAAACTCCAGTTGATGTTAATCAGAACTGCACAGAGGTTTGATTTGTTTTAAATAAGAAAGGGGCAAAATACACAGTCTTTAAACACAATTTTTTATAGATTCCATTACAGCAATATGCAGGCACAAAGATTGAAATAGTGACTGGTAAAAATATTATAGTACTGCACAAGAGCAGACTTAAGTAAAGGTCTCAACATATGAATTTGTTTGCAAACTCAATTCTATACTCACTTTGGACAATTATGATGCTCATTAAACACATGACTTTAGTCCCAACTGATGCCTTGACAATAGATATTCCCAACAGTGGAACATTTTATCATTGTTTATTGGTGCAGCCTCTGATAGAGATCAACTTTATGATCCACTGCATTGATTATTTTATGTTGGTCTCATGACTCCAGCTGGACCATTTTCACCTGAAAATGTAGAAATTGATGGGTAACACCTTACCAGGCATGCTCAGTGGGTTACATTATGTAGTAGTCCTTGATTGTTTCGCTTTAAGGAGCATTAGGGGTTTTCAATAACACTAGCAGCTGTTTCAGAGACTTATTTTTGTTTGTCCTCTCTCCCAAAGCCCGAATTTTTCACACAACCTTTCGGAGGACACTGGGGTTTGGGTTCAGTTCAAATTGCCTATGCCTTTTCTCAGTAGATCTAGATTCAAGATCTTTCTCCCCTTCCTCACCCCCATGCTCCACTGCCCCTATGCTTGGCAAGTGATGGTGGGGCCAAGACCAGGAACTTGCGATGTGGGAGTGTGATGCTTTATTCCACTCTGCACCACCAGATGGTGCTGCAGAATGGGTCATCTGAGATAGAGCATCGAAGCAAGTGATTCGTTGGGTGAGACTCCGAAGTTTCCAAAATGCATCCCCTCATGAGCAAACCCCCACTCGATAAGAAATCGCTCCACCTCTGGCTGATTAACTTAGCTATTCAGCTCAGAATCATGGGGTGCTGCCGTGCAAGAAATTATTTGCCGATCTAACAGTCACTGGGATCCAAGGCACTTGATTGAAAAAGGCTTTGTGCACCAATATTTGTAAGAGATATAGTCATAGAGATGTACAGCATGGAAACAGACCCTTCGGTCCAACCCATCCATGCCAACCAGATATCCCAACCCAATCTAGTCCCACCTGCCAGCACCCGGTCCATATCCCTCCAAACCCTATGGTAAGTTATTAAGTGACTGCAGTCCAAGGGTAGGGCTTGGGCTGGGGGCAGTGGGTGTAGGGTGCTGTAAATTACTCATAGACCAGGCAAATTCTTTAACTCTTCCCCCTCTTCCTCCAACCCAGTCACACCCTGGTGCACAAAACCAAGGACCTCACCTGTTGCTTCCTTTCGTTCTCTTCAGCATTCAAAATTAGTAGAAGAGCCTGATGCTATTTAATCCAAACCTTGGGCTACCTCAAAAGAAAGCCTGGCATTTTTATAGTGACTTCAGTATGTTCCAAAGTGTTTCCCAGCCAATGAAATCCTTCTGAAAGGAGGTCAGAGCAAGCCATGGTCATGAAGTTCTCACTAACACCAATGAGGACGTTGGTCAGATCATCTACTTCAGTGATGGCGGTTGATGGATAAATATCGACTGGGACACTGGGAGATCTCCCTGCAGTTGTGATGGTGCCCTGGGATACCTAAGATAGCAGACTGGATTGAGGAGCTCATGCTTAAAGCCAACATCTCTCACCGTGCAGCACTCCCTCAGAACAGCAGTGGAGAGAGTCAGCCTGGCTTAAGTCTCATGGTGAAATAGCGAGTACTCTAGTACCCAAGAGTAAGAGCAGTGCTCAATCCTACCTCGCCATTAAGCGGACACAGGCACCAGACTTTTGCACAGGTCATTAGTGCAGCCTCAGGGTCATTTTAAGACAAGTTTGCACTCGAGTCAGATGAAAGCATATGGTTTATTTGGGCCGATAGACTAGTGGACATAATAAGTTAAGACCAAAAGATGTAGGAGATGCTAACTTTCAGTGTAGGAGTCTCCAATTCACTGACGTTCCAATCCTTCCCCCCCATCAAAAAATCTGAAGCATCATAGGGCAAAGTTTTAATTTCCACTTAGAGCTCTTCCAAACCTTGGGCAATTTTCTGAGCAGTTGTAAATGTTGGAGGAAAGCTCAGCAATAGGCAGAAGGCAGATAATGAGCTTTCCACCTCTACCTTAAAATGCAGCTTAGGATGTGTTTTCCAGAAATTTCCACAATTCACACTGAGAATCAAAATGAATTCAACCAGTAGAACCGAAACACTTACATCTCAACCAGTAAGTCAACAGGAGAAACAAACTCAGAAATTGCTGGGGAAACTCAGCAGCACTTGGAGAGACAAAGCAGAGTTAATGTATCAGATCCAGTGACCCTTCCTCAGGAGTTGTGCTGCAAATAGAGCACAAGTCTGTTCAAAAGCAATCGTTGAAGTCCAGCCTTTAAGATTGCGTTATAGCTGAACCATAGATATGGAGTTGGGTCCAGTTCAGGGGGGAGTCGGTATGAGGCTAAGGTTGGGCAAGACAGGCTGAGGAGTGTGTCAAGGCTGTTCAGTCAGGAAACCACCATAATTTAAACAAATCAACATTATGTTACAATGGACTTGCACTGTGTAGGATAGTCACTCATAAATCCAAATTGGGAAATCAAGAAACATGGTAACCCAGGGGGTGATTGGCGATTTGCGAGAGAGTGAAGGAGAGAGGGGGAGGGAAAACGAGAGACAGAGAGACAGAGAGAGAGAGAGAGAGAGACAGAGAGAGAC